>NC_090910.1:2250796-2345796 GCF_040956055.1 Brachionichthys hirsutus
GACATGGTGGCCATCTTTAAGCCCTCAGAGCCAGCCGAGAGTCAGACTGATGAGCACACGGATAATAATGGGCCATTCCCGGTTAATCTGACTGAGTCAGGAAACAAGTCAGTATGTATGTGAGCTAGCTAGTTAGCTAGCTAGCTAGCTCACTCGCTCACACTTGATAATATGTCATAGTACAATAGGAACGGTGGAGGTGAACAGCAGGGTCACCCCATATGGCTTTTACTATGGGAAGATTTAAATGTAGCGTGTAAGTAGAATAAAATGAAGGGGTGCGTTACGCTAACCCAAACGCTGCTGCCATTGGAGCACAACTTGTTCGTTAGCATCGTGGCTGCCGAAGCCACGATGCTAACGGACCGAGAGAACAGCCACATCCACCAAAGGAGAGCAGGAATAATTGTCTTTCATCGGTTCTGTCTGCATCGTGTTGGTAATGAGCTCAACAAAACAGGAGCTGCGTGTGAAAACGTGACAATAAATGAAACCTGACACCTAAAATATCCTTTAATCAGTCGTAAACCTGAGGCGTCAATTTGGACTCACTTTAAGTCCTGGTTTTACAAAAAGCATGAGAGGTGGTGAAAAGAAATGAATGATCCACAGCAAATGTACCGTCTCCACTTCACCCTGTCCTTTGCATCGTCCTCCCCAACACCAGCCACTCTCATGTCCTCCCTCACTACGTCCATGTCTCTTCTCCTGGGTCGTCCTCTAGTCCTGTTCCCTGGCAGTTCCATCCTCAGCATCCTTCTACCGATATAGTCCCTGTCTCTCCTCTGGACATGTCCAAAGTCTGGTCTCTCTGACCTTGTCTCCAAAACGTCTAACCTTCACTGTCCCTCTTATTGTCTCATTTCTAATCCTGTCCAACCTGGACACTCCCAAGGAGAACCTCAGCATCTTCATCTCCTCCACTTCTAGCTCCGCCTCCTGTCTTTTCCTCAGAGCCACTGTCTCCAAGCCGTCCATCATGGCTGTCCTCACCACTGTCTCTAAGCTGTCCTCACCACTGTCTTGTAGACCTGTCCCTTCGTCCTATCACAGAGCACACCTGATACTTTCCTCCCCCCGTTCCAGCCTGCCTGCACACGATTCTTCACCTCCTTTCCACATTCTCTCCATCACTCTGCTCTGTTGACCCGAGGTACCTGAAGTCCTCTCCCTTCTTTACGTCTATTCCTTGTAGCTTCACTGTCCCCCCTGGGACCTTCTCATGTACACACATGTACGGTGGAGTATGGCATGGTGGAAGGATGGAGAAGAAACTCACTTTGCTCTGGCTCGTTTCTTTGGGGACTACGGCCCTGCTGTGAGAGGAGGATGACACCTGGAGAGACAAGTCCACCCCCCAGGTCAACAAAAAAAACAGGAGCAAGAACAAACGCAAAATATAAAATTAGAGCAGAGAATAATGGTATTAAAGGAGACAGATACAAAGGATAAGAAGGATGCAAAAACAAGGGGGGGGGGGGGGGGGGGTCAAAATCCACTGGCATGACAAGAAAGCAAGGTTTGTGGTGATTGGCTGTAAAGGTTGACGAACTGTGGCTGGACTTTTATTGTATATTACCAGAGGGAATAACGATCTCTCTGGGAAACATCTGGAATAAAGTAAAACACCCAAATACAAGACGTCTTCTGAGGAGTCCTGATAGAAATACTTAAATGAAACGAAATGGTCCCTGAGCGGCCGTTAGGAGTGAAATGGCTCTAAACACGGAGGACAGAGAGGAGACGACAAAGGACAGAGAGGAGACGACGAAGGACAGAGAGGAGACGACGAAGAACAGAGAGGAGACGACGAAGGACAGAGAGGAGACGACGACGGACAGAGAGGAGACGACGAAGGACAGAGAGGAGACGACGAAGGACAGAGAGGAGACGACGACGGACAGAGAGGAGACGACGAAGGACAGAGAGGAGACAACAAAGGACAGAGAGGAGACAACAAAGGACAGAGAGGAGACGACGAAGGACAGAGAGGAGACACCGAAGGACAGAGAGGAGACAACGAAGGACAGAGAGGAGACACCGAAGGACAGAGAGGAGACAACGAAGGACAGAGAGGAGAAGACGAAGGACAGAGAGGAGACGACGAAGAACAGAGAGGAGACGACGAAGGACAGAGAGGAGACGACGAAGGACAGAGAGGAGACGACGAAGGACAGAGAGGAGACGACGACGGACAGAGAGGAGACGACGAAGGACAGAGAGGAGACGACGAAGGACAGAGAGGAGAAGACGAAGGACAGAGAGGAGACGACGAAGGACAGAGAGGAGACGACGAAGGACAGAGAGGAGACACCGAAGGACAGTGAGACATGAAACGGACGTAAAGGTCCAGTGAGACCAGCGAGGAAGACGCCAGAGGTCGTGTGCTAAATTAGCATTGCAGCTACACTGCTTGCCTGCCAGCACCAGACGACACGTCAGGAGCAGAGCCAATCGGAGTTAGAGCTGCAGGGGAAGCCACACCCACCTTCCCGCCTCCTGGCTGGTGCTTCGGGTTGTCGGTCGAGCCGATCTTGGAGCGGACGTTGCGAATGTCTGGGGCTGGTGCTGTGTGGGCTCGGGCCGTCCTCGAGGCGGACGTGGCAGCCAGGGGCTTCTTCTCCGGCGCCGTGCTGGGGGGCGCCGTGCTGGGGGGCGCCGTGCTGGGGGGCGCCGTGCTCGGGGGCGCCGTGCTCGGGGGCGCCGTGGCCGGTCTGGCCGCTGCGGTTCGAGTGCGAGGTGCAGAAGAGGCGGAAGCCGAGCTGCGGGGGGCGCTGGAGGCTTTGGGCTTGGTGGAGGCAGCTGGACAAGAGAATCAGTTTTGATTGCGTTTCAGTGTAAAATCACACACGAGACTGGACAAAAGACAGGTCGGTGTCCCGCTGAAAACAGGCCACACCCCCCCGTGCTGAACCCGCTGCTGATCCTCAGAGTCTTTGGTGCGTCTCGGCTCCCGTGGCAGGTTCATCATTCTGTCAGCAGCAAATGGGTTCTAATCCACAGGCGGCTGTGGTGACGGGTTTAACGCCCCAAGGCCTTTCAGGACTGGAATCTCTCCCCGCGGAGCCGCCCAGCGTTGCCGGCACTGGACGGGGCGTGCTGCGGCGCCGCACGCCTGCTGACGAAGAGTTGGCTAATCTGTGGGCAGGAGCGTAACGCTGTGGCCGTCACGGGACGGACGAGCAGGAGGGGATTGGAGCGAAGAATACGCAGGGAGCTGAGAGCACGGACGGAGGGCAAGAAAAGTGGCTAGCTCGAAGCTAGCTCGAAGCTAGCTCGAAGCTAGTGACTGGAGATGATTCAGATTATCAGGCTACGTAGAAACGATGCACACAGACAAGGTGCTCTGCGCTCTGCTGTGGGAGGATGCATTGTTGTTGCCATGGTAACGTTGTTGTTACGCTCGAGCTCGTCGTACGCGGTTCTGACTGACTCACCCGAACCCCAAATGAACCTTCATGCACGACAACGCACACATTTCACCAGATGATGATGGGACGTGCAACGAGTCTGACTGGTCTGACTGGTGTGACTGGTCTGACTGGTGTGACTGGTGTGACTGGTCTGACTGGTGTGACTGGTGTGACTGGTGTGACTGGTCTGACTGGACTGACTGGACTGACTGGTGTGAGTGGTGTGACTGGTCTGACTGGTCTTGGGTCTGACTGGTGTGACTGGTGTGACTGGTGGGACTGGTGTGACTGGTCTTGGTGTGACTGGTGTGACTGGTGTGACTGGTCTGACTGGTCTGACTGGTGTGACTGGTGTGACTGGTCTGACTGGTCTGACTGGTCTGACTGGTGTGACTGGTGTGACTGGTGTGACTGGTGTGACTGGTCTGACTGGTGTGACTGGTCTGACTGGTGTAATACCTGCAGACGTCCTCAGAGTGCTGGCCTTTTTCTCCTCTCCTGCTTTGCTGCTGGTTCTGGAGGCTGAGACGTAGCAAAGGCCAAAGAGTACACAGTAAATATTCAGTAAAGGCGTAAATACTATTTATAGTACATGTAGATGTTTTTATGTACTATGAATACTATTTATAGTACTTGTAGATGTTTATTATTCACAAGCCGAAGGTGTTCCGTACCGAGCGGCTTCCCGGCCGTAGCTCTGCTGCCGGCGCCGCTAGACGCGGTTCTACCGGCGGCTGTGCTCGCGGTTCCATTTTTGGTGGCAGTGGCGGAGGCCGTTTGATGGGAGGGGGCGGCGCTGGCCTTGGGCACAGGGGGGCGTTTCTCTGCAGTTGTCTGAGGGAGGGGGGACATGTCACACGGAGAGACGCCAGGTGAGACCGATGAATGAGCTGCAGCAGCAAGACGGCAAAAACGTGAGACACAAACGAGACGATCGGAGCACGAGAATAAGAAGCTGTCAGAGGAGACAAAGGTTCAGCTGGAGCATTCCGATGGTCCCGGGTACGAGTCCCTGCCGTTCCTCCGTGTTTCTGCCTGGTCCAGGAGCGTTCCTGCTGTTCTAGCGACTCTTACCTTGGGCTTGAGATCGCGTGCGGCGGGCGTGGCGGCTGCGGACGCAGGGCGGCTGGCAGACGTGGCTGGGGGCCGCCTTGGACCAGCAGAAGCTGCGCTTGGTGCCTTGGTTGTGGATGTTTTTTTGTCTGAGATGGAGGGGGGGGTGGTGGAGGGCGCGAGGCGCCTCGGAGGACCGACGCTGCCAGCAGCCGTGCTGCTCGCTCGGGTTTTGGCGGCAGCGCTATATTTAGTCGCCCCGGCAATGGGCTGCAACATGGGGCCGAGGCAACCAGGACCGATGGGGGGGGGGGAGAAAAACAAAGGGGGGGGGGGATAATAATGCCAGGCAGGGTGAGCAACACAAGCAGCAACAAAATTCATTTACAAACGCATGATCTTGATGCAGTACAGAGAGGGCGGGGCTTAATGTTGATCCTGGCCTATTATAATGGTTCCTTAATATATATATATATATATTTTGTAATTTATCCTATGTATAAATGTTCCTTAGTTGTTTTGTTTGTTTTTGTTTTTTCATCTTCATTGTGTTCATTGTTTTTTTTTTCCATTACTGGTTTTCCAATAGATGAGAAATAACAGTTGTGTTATGGGGGTGGGATTTAATAAGTTTTTCTTCTTCCCACTCCTTTTCAAGCACTATATAATGTAATATTTGCTATTTTTGTGTACATGAACTTTGGTGGTTGTTTTGGACATATTTGTTGGGTTTTTGTTTCTTTAGGGGATGTATGGTTTCTTGTAAGCAAAAAGGTATAATTGTGTTTTGTTTTTAATTGTTATTCTGCTTGAAACAAATTAATAATAAATAAATAAAAATAAAATAACATGTCACAAAGAATATTGTAATCAATAATCAAGTCTGATATTTCCAGTTTGATATAGTGAACAAAACTAAGAAGCTTTAGCAGCATGAAGAATGAATGGCTTGAATCATATAACATGGCGACAGAGAAAGTCATCAGTCCACCAGGGGAGGGGGGAGGGGGGGGGGGGGGTCATCATAATACTAAAATGAAAGATCGTTAATCTAAACCACGTTTCAATAGTACGAGATTGTTCAATAAACGAGCTGCGTCTTGAATTTCAGTCCCTTCCATAATGGAGTTGGACGAACACGAACCTGAGCCCACAAACAGTCAAAGGCAAAGACAGGATGAGTGCAGTTACCCAAAGCACCCGACTCTTTAGGACATTCCAGATCAAGGCCGATTCACACAAGAGAAAGCCTGAAGGCATAATTCAGCGCTATGTGAACCGCAGCATTAAAGGCTTATTAACGCTTAATAGGATAGTTATAGAATCATATATCCTGAGTTGTTTTTTTATAGAAATAAATGCAAACAAAAATAGAAACAATAAATGCATACATAACTTAATAATTATTTGTTTTGTAAATTCATATGATTGATTTAACTTTAATGAAAGACACTTAAAACAATGATTATACCTTAAACACTTAACTCTTTTGCCACCAGAGTTTTTACAATAGAATATTCCGTTTTGACATCACTTTTTTAAAAGGAAGTAACTTGATAAAGTCATGCTGCAGATGAGAATATCCGTCAGAATGAACCAACGTTTGTGACGAGCACTCGCTGCCCCCTCCGCCATTAGCCGAGTATTCCCTCCCGCAATCTCTACCGCGTATGGCGCTGTTTCCACGGCTTTTTGCATCCCCGCGAGCAGTCAAAACACTACCGTTAGCGTTGTTACCAGCCCTGGGACACCCCCGACGTGCTGTAGGAGTTAAGTATTTGATTTATATGTTTATTTATAAAGGTCAATTTGAAAGAATATGTTACTTTTACTTAACTCATTCGTATATCCAAACTGTGTTTTCGCACGGGGGGGGGGGGGGGGGGGGGGGGCAAGAGGATGGTTTTGCGCATGTCCTCAGTGAATATCAGACCTCTCCTATGCTGTAATGGCAACCTCCAGCCCTGTTGGGGGCAGTGCTGCTGTTTTTGAGTGGGTGATCACCGTGTTACAATGTAAAGAGAGACGAGGCAGGAAGGACGCAGCAGCGATCTGATAACTGTAAGCTGCTGAAACGGGAGAGCTTTAGTCACGGTACTAAGAAGAAAGCAGCTGTTTCTGTTTCTGTCAAAACGAGGATGATGATGATGATCACCGTGAAATCTTCGGAGCTGAAGATTTAGCGCTACCGAAGCGGACCGACAACCGCCGTTGTTGTTTTTATTCTTATCTAGAAGTAAACAACTGTTGAGATGCGTGATGTGTCACCACTAAAGCAATAAATACTAGAGTTAAAGTCAGCGATCAGCTAGAAATGTGTCTCTGTTTAGAAAACTGTTTTGCGTTTTCTGTTGGAAAATGCTGATTTTGGTGATTTCTGCCTCTTTTCAACGGCCGATAACTCCAGAACGGGAAAAGGTAGGAACTCGCTTTGATTTTCTGATGAAAGACAAGACTTTAATCTTTCATTTGGTCGGTTCGGTGTCTGCATAGTAATAGTACATACTATTCCGTGGGACTTGAAATACAAGGCCGGTACTCGGCGTATGTCAGCGCCGCCAGCGGCTGGTACTGAAGGAGTTAAAATGTTGCTTCATTTTATGCAGAATAACGTGGGGGCGGAGGTCACGGTGGATCCTACCTTGGCCTTCTTGTCTGCGGCCCCCGGGTCTTTGCTTGGTGCGGGTTTGGCTTTTTTGGCGTCGTCTCCTCCGTCCGCCTTTGCAGGCTTGTCCCTCTTGTCCTCCTTTCTCTTTGCAGTCTTTTGCTCCGCCTGCATTTTGTCCTGCGTTTCCTCTTTCTGCTCCTCACTCTGCTTCTCCATCTTGCTGGCTTTGTCTGCGTCAGCCGCCTCTTTCACGGTTTCTCCCACCTTTGCTGTCACCTTTGTCTCTGTGTCAACCGTTTTCTCCAGTTTGTCCCGACTGACATCAGGATTGGTGGGATCCGAGGCCTTTTCCTCTTTGTCAAGGTGCTGCTCTTTGCCATCCTTCATCTCGGTCTTCTTGAGTTTTTCACTGCTTTTGTTTTCAGGTGTTTGTTCTACATTTGACTTTTCATTTCTGTCTACTTTTCCTACATTCTCTGTTTTTTCCACTTTGCCCTCAACATTTTCTGTTATCTTCACTCTTTCTAGTTTGTCTGTCTCCTCTTTCACTTTTTCTGCCTCTTTCTCCTTCAGTTTTTCTTTCTCCTCCTTTGCTTTTTGCTCCTCTTTCACTTTTTCTGCTTCTTTCTCCTTCAGTTTTTCTTTCTCCTCCTTTGCTTTTTGCTCCTCTTTCTCCTTCTCTTTCTCCTTCAGTTTTTCTTTCTCCTCCTTTGCTTTTTGCTCCTCTTTCACTTTTTCTGCCTCTTTCTCCTTCAGTTTTTCTTTCTCCTCCTTTGCTTTTTGCTCCTCTTTCTCCTTCTCTTTCTCCTTCAGTTTTTCTTTCTCCTCCTTTGCTTTTTGCTCCATTTTCTCCTTCTCTTTCACCTTTAGTTTTTCTTTCTCCTCCTTTGCTTTTTGCTCCTCTTTCTCTTTCTCCTCCTTTGCTTTTTGCTCCTCTTTCTCCTTTTCTTTCTCCTTCAGTTTTTCTTTCTCCTCTTTTGCTTTTTGCTCCTCTTTCTCCTTCTCTTTCATCTTTAGTTTTTCTTTCTCCTCTTGTACTTTTTGCTCCTCTTTCTCCTTCTCTTTTACTTTCTCCTCCTTTGCTTTTTGCTCCTCTTTCTCCTTCTCTTTCATCTTTAGTTTTTCTTTCTCCTCCTTTACTTTTTGCTCCTCTTTCTCTTTCTCCTCATTCATCTTTAGTTTTTCTTTCTCCTCCTTTGCTTTTTGCTCCTCTTTCTCCTTCTCTTTCATCTTTAGTTTTTCTTTCTCCTCCTTTGCTTTTTGCTCCTCTTTCTCCTTCTCTTTCATCTTTAGTTTTTCTTTCTCCTCTTTGGCTTTTTGTTCCTCTTTCTCCTGTTCTTTGTCCTTTTCTTTCACTTTTTGTTTCTCTTGGCTTTTTATATTTTGTTCCTCTTTAACCCTTTCTTCTAAATGTTCTGCTTTTCTCGCCATCTCCATTTTCTCCAGGTTCTCCCCCTCTGTCTTTTTTTCTTCTCCTTTCTGCATCTCACTCTGCTTTTCTCTCTCCATCATGGATGGAGACTCACGGCTTGTGAAATCAACCGTCACGCTCTTCTGCTCGGCTTTATCCACAGAATCAAATGGTTCTACCTTCTTTCCTTCTTCCTCCAGCTTGTCTTCCTTCTTCATCAAGTCTGATTTCACTGGGAATAAAGAAATGGTAAGTAAATGCTATGCAAACACAAGACATGACATCTAGTCTGACAACAAAAGAATATTGTTGAATAAAATGGCATCTAGTGGCAGCAGGAATCACAAGAGCTCACGTTTCTATTTTTAAGCAATCGTCTCAAATTATTTTTTAACTTAACTTGCAAAAAGCTGGCCTGCTCGTGGTTCCAAAAATGTCCAAACGCAGACAGGGGGGCGGAGCTTTCAGTTATCAAGCTCCTTTATTGTTGAATCAGCTCCCTGATTGGTTCGTGAGACAGACACCATCTCTATGTTCAAGAGGAGACTAAAGACTTTCCTTTTTAACAAAGCTGATAGTTAATCAATACAATAATCAATATGCTGTCATAGGCCAGCACTGGTGGCTTAACATCATGACACACTGAGCTCCTCCCTCTTTATCTGGTTATTCATGTTATAAATATATATCAGTAATCACTCTCTCTCCCCTGTAGTCTTGTGCTCTCTCTCCCTCTGTTTGTCCCTCTTTCTGTCTCTGTCTGCAGGTCCTTCTGTCCGTGGTGCTGCAGGACCTGGACCTGTGTCCCTCACCGCTGATGTGCATATTGCTACATTAGCATTTATAGTTTTATTACCCTCGCCGAAGCGGAGGCGAGGGTAATGCAATTGGATGCGTTTGTTTGTCTGTCTGTCTGTTTGTCTGTCTGTTTGTCTGTTTGTTTGTCCGTTTGTCTGTCTGTCTGTCCGAGCGCATAACTCAAAAACTAGTAACCCAATCGACTTGAAATTTTTACACAAGCAAGGTTCTCTCCGTGGCTCGGTCCTCCCCGAGAATGGCGTTGATCCGGATCTGGATCCAGATTCTAGAATTATTTTTACATCTGGAATTGTGCCTGTGCTGTAAAGTGTCACTTTAAGAGGGAGGGACACGAATGGCATGATGGGAAAAAGAGTCCAGAAGGAGTCTTGTAGTACGTTCCGGAGCAGCAAGCTTTTGGAGGCGGAGTCTGCAATCTCTGATTGTCGTTTTCTCGCTCATCTTGATTTTGTCTGCTCCTGCTCTGTCTCTCTATCACTTCCCTATCCAACTCCTTGTTTTTGACTCTCCTCAGATCTGCCATTCTCTCTCTCAATCCAGCCGGTCAGACAGATGGCCGTCCACCATGAGCCTAGGTTCTGTCCAAGGATTCTGCCCGTTAAAGGGAAGTTTTTCCTTGCCTCTGTTGCCAAAGTTCTTGCTCTTGTGGGTCAAGTTGGGTTCTGTCTTTCCCTGCAGGTCTTTCCCTGCTAATCCTGTAAAGCCTTGAGGTGACTTCCTGCTGTGATCTGGCGCTATAGAAATAAAACTGAATTGAATTTAATCCCATCTTAATGCCTACAGCCAAAATGCAAGACATGGCAATCTTTTCATCATTCCTTTTCCCCCAGTCTCGCGAGATTGTTCTGAATTTCGAGAGAAGTCTCGTGATTGGTTTGTTTACTTCGGTTTCAAGGCAGTCGATCAATTCAGGTGTTTTGTGGAACTTTTAAAGATGAACACAGAAATTCTCGAGATGAGATCTGAAACAACCAATCTGTGGCCTGAAGCGGTGAATGACAGTGCCCGACGTTAACGGCTGCCCGACTCATGTAGACGCTCAATTCGGGCAGTTACTAACGTTTTACCAGGCTGCCCAACGGGGCAACCGACTTTTAGCCAATTATTTATCAAATTCATCTTGTATTTTGTCGAGATAAAGTAAGACAGATAGAAGAAAGATAGGGAAACGTAAGATGGAGATGCACTGGACTGCACCGCCCAGTTCCTGATCCCACTGTGGCTCACGCAGCCATTATTTAATCAGACCATGAGCTGCTTTCAGCCACCTTGGCTTCGCTCTCTTCCCAGAGACTAATGAGTGTGCAGAGCAACAGGAAGAGGAAATGGAAGAGTTGAATAGAGGAAGCATGGAGCACGAGACGAGGCTGGGCAGACCGAGCGTCCGTCGGTATAATGAGCTGCGGCACTGTGACCCGGAGTCAGCCAGATAGATTCTTAGCTGTGACATCACCTCCCACAGCTGCAGAGACACGACGACACACACTCCTCAAAACCACAACCCGTGATCATGAATGGTGGATTTGTATCTGAAACTGGCACACGCCGTTCGACCAACCAGTCACAGATGGTACTTTTATGGAATGCTCAAAAAAAAAAAAAAAAAAGGGCCTATGGGGCAGTTGTTTTTGTCAAAATCTCATAGTAATACCTCGAGACTCCTGACAGTCTGTGTCAGCAGCTAAAAAGATAAACCACACTGAAGAAAAAACACTCATCTGTGTAGAAGGAATGAACGAAGCCGCCGTCTTTCACCCAATACAAGCAAATTCTAAAAGCGTCTAGAAAACAAGACAACATCTCATACATTTATAATCTTCCTGAAAGCGTAAAGTAGCCCTAAATCATGAGGGTAGATTCAATCGACTATTTGAAGGAGTCCTTGATGCCGTTGGAAGGAACGCATCCCGTCTCCTCATGCTCGACTGTAACTCACAGAGTGCAAACCGAAGACAACCCTTGATTAAGCCAACAATGCTGCATCCACCCCCCCCCCCCCAACCCCCCACCCCACCATTATTGGGTGCCTGGATGAATTACATGGCTGGACTGATGAACCATAGGAGTTACAGGAGACAGGGAAGATAAGATGGGCTTTACCATCAGACCAGGAGGATCCATCAAGACTAGATTTCGTCTTCCGGGTGGCGCCACCTGTGGTCACCCTTGTGCTATGTACGCACTGTCAGTCTGTGTGCTCTTACACCCGCGAAGAGCTACTAGACTCCCCCTCCACCCTGATACAATGTACCAGTGAGCTGACTCCTGTCTTCACAGATATCTTTAACACCTCCCTGGAGTCCTGTCATGTTCCAGCCTGCTTCAAGTCCTCCACCATTGTCCCTGTCCCCAAGAAGCCAAGGATCACAGGACTTAATGACTACAGACCGATAGCGCTGACATCTGTAGTCATGAAGTCTTTTGAGCGCCTGGTTCTCCACCACCTTAAGACCCTCACCGCCCCCCTCCTGGACCCGCTGCAGTTTGTCTACCGAGCCAACAGGTCTGTAGACGACGCAGTCAATCTGTCCCTCCACTTCATCCTGCAGCATCTGGACTCCCCAGGAACCGACGCCAGGATCCTGTTTGTGGACTTCAGCTCAGCTTTCAACACCATCCTCCCGGGACTGCTCCAGGACAAGCTGCTCCAGCTCGACGTGCCCGACTCCCTCTGCTGGTGGATCACAGACTTCCTGATGGAGCGGAGGCAGCATGTGCGTCTGGGGACTACGGTCTCCGACTCTCAGACTATCAGCATGGAATCCCCCCAGGGCTGTGTACTTTCCGCCTGGCTCTTCTCCCTGGACACTAACTGCTGTACCTCCAGCCATCATTCCATTAAACTAATTAAGTTTGAGAACGACACCGCCCTCATCGGGCTCATCTCGGACGGTGATGAGTCGGCCTGTAGGAAGGAGGTGGACCGGCTGGTGTCCTGGTGTAGCAGCAAGAACCTGGAGCTGAACAGCCAGAATCGAGGGCTTGTCTACAGCTTATTTATCCGCCTTGCGGGTCACACGTCTGATGGAGCCTATCCCGGCTGACTACAGGCGAGAGGCAGGGAACACCCCGGACACGTCGCCAGCACATCACGGGGCCACACAGACAGACAACTACTCACGCACATAGTCCCACGTAAGGACAATTTGGAGTGATCAATTCACCTAAATTGCATGTTTTTGGAGTGGGAGGGGGGGGACCCACGCAGACACGCGGAGAACATAAAAACTCCACACAGATAGGAATGGAACCTGGTACCTTCTTGTGGTGAGGCGACATCGCCACACTCTACGCCACCGTGACACCATTTAATAGAAGTGACCAAATATTTAGAGTGCTATTCTCTGCTCAGCATCACATTTAGGAAATATAAAAAAGTAAAACCTCAGTTCATATATTACATTTCTGTATGTATGTACTAGCAGTACTTGCTCGAATGTCAGCTTTGAGAGGTGACAGTTATACGGGGGAGATTACACAAATGCTCTTCACCTACCATCTACTGTGATGAAGGGATCGGCGGTGGAGATCAAGCCATGATTGGTGGAGTCAGTCGCAAAATCAGCTACCGTGTCGTCAGCTCCAACCACTATGACATCAAAGTCAGCATCCTCAGACTTGCTAACAGTTTCTCCTTCAATGTTGAGGCCTCCAAACAGGGAACTGCTATCAATACCCCTGAAGTAGTCGTTGGGGCTGGGGGGCACTGGAAGTACAATACCTTCTGGCTCCTGATCCACCTTCAAACTCACCAGTGACTCTACTGGTGACAGAAGCAGGCCAGCTTTGCCTTCCCTCATTGGTGGGAAAGGGGAGAGGCAGAGGCAAGGCTCAAGTCGCGCTGGTCGCAAGTCAATGCATGTCGTGCCTGCTGCTGAGAGTGTGGGCGATGGAGTCGGGGGCTGGTCTTCTGCCACGGTCAGTGAGCGTTTCATAGAGCGCGGTGAAGGACGCTCCCCAGCAATGGGTGATACGAGACGGTCCAAACCAGCCCCGTCTCCACGAGGGTATTTATCTGGCAGCTGTAGATGGGTCGGTACGGATAGGTGGGAACATTCAGACAATGCCCGGCGCATAGCTTTCCTCTGCTGCTGAGCTCGCCCCATAAAACACGGCTCTAAATCCAACTCCTTCTCTTCTACATCTTCCCTTCTGCTGTTGTCCTCTGAAGAGCCTTCCAAAGATTTTTGGTCACCCAGGGCTGGACTGGCTACAGTTACAACCTTGTCGCGTTTCTCCAGGAAGTTGTCATTGACAGTTCCAACAATGCAGTAGCTTGGGGCCACTTGGGGCATTGCAATCTTTGGACTGGATGCAGCAAATCTGGAATTGTCCCACGGCTCAGATGGAGAGTCACCATCTGCTGGAGATGCCTTCACCAGTGTGGCCCCCATGAAGTGTGGATGCAATGCACTAGTGGTCGATGACAGCTCCATATGCACGGCTGGGGATCCTGGAACTGGTGACAGTGAAACCCTGCTGGTGTCCCCACATCTTAAGGCAGAGGGTAGTGTGCCTGGGGATGCTGGAGAGGGAGATGGGGAGGATGACAGAGGGCTGTCTGGGCTTTCCCCTGCACTGCCCAATGAGGTGCTTCCAGAGATACCCCCAACATTTCCAGGAACATTCAGCTCCATATCTATGCTGCCCCTACCTGGCTCCTCAAAGAAACATAATTTGTCTTCATCTGTTAGTCCAGTCGTTGCCAGAGTCCCGCCACCGACAACCAATGCCCTTGGAGTGCCCATGTTGATGCTCGAGGCGTGATGCCAATCCCAACTCTGAGCTGGCGCAGCGGGCGACAGAGACGACGGAACCTTACGCAGCTCACTGTACTCTGAGAAAGGAGAGTCAGGCTGCTGATTGGAGACTGAAGACATGTCTCTCTCTTCTAGTCTGCCTTTGCCTCCGTTCTAGCTGTTTCTGAGATCTGAGAAACTTGCTCTGTCTTTTTTCCGTATCCTTGTGCTGCAGCTCCTTTGTTCCGTCACTCAGGTGCGCACTGTTCTGTCGCGATGTGCCTCCTCTCTTAGCTGAAACGTAGACGGAGGGTGAACTGGATGAGCAGCCGTCTCCCCCTTCCTTCCCTCTCCCTCTCCCTCTCTCTCAATTTTGTTCTCTCGCTGATTATCACGGCCATCATGTGACCCAGCTGTAGCTGCCAGTTGGCTGCTTCTAGTTCCCAAATCCCACCTACTGTGGTGGAGTGAGTAAGCCCCCTCCCCTTGACTTATCTCTATCTCTATCACTCCAGTCTTCGTCCCTCCAGCACCGTAGAAAAATGCGATTCATTTCTGCCTTGCATTTATCTTTATCCGACCCATGAATGTACTTTTTCTTCTTTGCTTGTTCTCTGTCTGACTGTGCTTAATCGAAACATATAAAAAGCTCTGGGTTCAAATCATGAGGCTCGTCTACTAGGGCTGCCCTTTAGAATAAAATAAAGTTCCCTTTATGAATCCCACGCGGGGAAATTCTTCTTTCACTCAATATACAAGCATTATTTTACGGACCTTGAGCACATACACACAAAGGGTCTGTAAACATGCAAATTAAGGGAGAGGAAGAGATGGCCAAGTAAACGGCAAGCTGTGGAGCAATGTGAGCAACTTGTGGGGTTCGGTGCCTTGCTCAAAGGGCACTTCAACAGTGCTCAGTAGGCAAACGGTGAAACGTGTCCAACCACCAATCCACACTCAACATTTCTCGATACTGGTCTCAAGCTGGTCTCGAACGGGCCACTCTCCGGTGGACTGAGCTTCTGCCGCCGCTTTAGCAGCTCATTGTCACATGTCCTCGCTATAATCAAGTACATGGTCAAATTATGTGTGTGTGAGAAAATGTGTGAGAATATGTAAAGCTAAGCATGTGAGGCGATTGGTGGATCTCCCGTTATTTCCAGTCTGCATGATTGAAATGAAAGGAAAGGGAAGATGAAAACAATTCTGAGAATTGAGAAGAGGAGCACAATTTCCCTCCTCTTATCTCTCTCTCAGAGAAGAGGCATTAATCAGGAAAGATAGAGAAACAGCAGATAGGAATAGCTAGCATTTAGCTTGCTCGACTTGGATCACTGAGCCTATGAAACATTTTAAAATACCCCTTTGAACCAGTCAAGATCACCAGTTACTAATCAACTCATTTACCAGGAGCATCGAATATTTGATCATTTCACAACATTCCTAATCTTTTACTGCCCCTTTTCTAGCATCACAGGGATGTCATTACAGAGTCAAAGAATTATTATAATAAGCCGAAAGTGACAAGCGACAAGCCGAAAGTACAGGAGTAGTAGTAGTAGAAGTTTACAGAGTATCCACTCGGGGAATCAGGGTTGCATATTCTGGACGTTACAACAGTGTCTTTCAATTTTCTTTCCGTATGTTCCTGTGTTTATGACGTAACTATACATATATGCATTGTTGTTGTGTATATTCAGAAGTATACAGGCCTATTTTTTTTAAATGGGCTCTTGGTCGTCTATTAATCGCCTCATGTGCAGGTCATAAAGAAGGAATATGCCCCCCCCCCCACCACATATCCTTAGTTTCTCCCTCTCACCGTTAGGCCTGTACATCTCTCATCACAACTCATGCCTACTTCCCTCTTCCTCGCTGTACAATCCGAGTCTCTACAAAATCCAACTCTCCTTTCTCCGTCTGAGTCGTGCGCCACGTGCCTCCTTATCTCTGGGTGCGAGGCTTAAATAGCACTCTGGGTGGCAGAGATCCACCCCTGGACAGTGAGACAGGGTCTCATTACCCAGAGGGACGACAGAGCCAGCTGCGTTCAGCGATCTGTCTTCTTCTTTCTCCCTCTCAAATGTGCACACATCAACATCGGCACGGTAGCCATGAAAAAACACACATAAAACAATGATGCGTGGAAGTCAAACACGTCACATCAGATGTAGCTTGGTGGCAGTATCACACACAGATGTGCAATGACAATACAGCAGCGCACATCCCAAACACATTGAACATTATACACATTAATATATCGCACGCAATACAAACAGAATGAGTCATCTGTGCATGGCAAAGATGTATTCATATATTTACAGCATCTATGTAACGTTCAAAAAATACTGTAAAGCCCTTCCCCGCTGTAGAGAAAGGATGAAGGCCATTGATCCAAGCTGCTTAATAGCAGGTTCAAGACTCCGGTGTTCCTGTGGAGAGATGAAGGGCTGCCTCAGCCCTTATTACAGCCTCCGATGGGAGGCAGAGTCAGGAAGTGTTGAAAGGCAAGACGAAGAAATGAATCCTCTGGTAACACGGCATAGATTACAGCTCAACACGGAAAAAGCTAAACTCCTCTGAGTCAAAACACAAATGTGCAGGCACCCACACACCCACACAGACAAATGTGCACACACACACACACCTACACAGAAATGTGCGCACACACGCACACACACACACAGAAATGCGCACAGGCACATGTGCAATGAACAACTACATCGATGCATCAGCATACTCAACCAAACAGATGATATCCACACAAAACTGTGAACTGTGAACAATCATCATGTTAAACTAGAAAAGCACTCAGAGAGTGATCTGGATCATCATCAAAAGGTTCTAAATTGTTCTAGGTATCTTTATACACCAACAGTATTTGCTTTGGCCCTTGAACCTCCGGGCGCTGCGATACGTAATAATCCTGATTTTTACGTATCGGCACAACGACGCACAAATGAATGCTGTATGCAGATGATAAACCGACAATCATCAGTAACCTCAATGGCAGCATTGTTCTCTATTTTCAGTGTTTTTTCGAAGCTCTTTGGATATAAATTTAATTGGAATATATGTGAAGCCCTGCCATTAACAGCATATTGCCCAAAAACACTCTTTCATGCTTCTCAAGACTTAAATGGGCCAAATGAGGGTCTGATATTACCTTGGCGTATCATTTCCTCCTGACCTGTCAGATATAATTAAGATGAATTATTTACAAAATTTGAAGAAGATATTAAAAGAAGAAGATCTCTCCCGACAGGCAAAGGCCAACATTCTAAAAGGCTGTTCCTAAACTTAACTACATTATGCATTTACTTCCTATATCAATCTCAATAAGATCCTTTCAAAGATTTCATCAACTATGCCGCCTTTTCTTGTGGAACAGTAAAAAAAACAAAAAACTTTGTTTGGATAGATTACAGCACAGACCGGACGCAGGAGGTTTAGGAGTTCCATATCTCTTGTTGTACCACTCTGCCTTCTGCCTACGACACCTACCACGGCGGGCCCTTCCAGCAGAGCGGGGCCCCAATGGAATTAAACTTGAAACTCAGTTATGTCCCACTTTTCCATTGGTTTTGTACGGTACGGAAGAAAACTGAAAAAATGTAACATTTCAATGACCTTGTAAAGAATATGTCATCAAGCATGTGGCGTATCCCTTCCATGTGCATTGGCAGAAAGCCTTTTTGTTGGGGGGGATGGGTACAAAAAGGAATACAAACACTTGGTGACCTTTTCAGAAATGGTCAGCTTAAAGTATTTAATGAATTAATGGACGAATTTAAACTTCATGAAAGTCAGTACTGGCATTAGATAATTTATAATCTATTGAAAACACGTTCCAAAGACCACTCCCCCCCCCCCTCAAAAGGATGAAATGCCCACATTAATTCTGTCACGGTTCAGTGAAGGGCATGAAGTGTCATTTTATTATGCGTTACTCTTGAAGAATATTAGCTCCACTACTGCTAAAAAAAAAAAAAAACATGAGAAAAGGATTCAGGCTGAACTTTGGCAACTAAACGGTGAAAGTGTGGCGGCACGTTGAGACTAAACACGGTCAACTAAGGCACCTGGTAGTTCAGTGAACGAGTTCAAATACTGCAAAAAACTGTAAAAACAGATCATTTAAAATGATTTCATTAAAGTAGTAAGTGTTGCCCACCCCTTCCGTAAGCATGACATCAGTGGCAGTCAAGACACTAATAAGACTGGATGCATATCAATAACTGCACTAACGCAGAGTGAATAGCAGTTGACAAATTTCCATATTTGATGTCTGTGTCCGTACGAAGGCAGAGAGAGAGCATTATGTGTAAATAGTAGGGACGACACCTTCATGATGATCAATAAGTCACCCTGCAGCTACACGTATTCTAATATGCCTTGATTCCAAACCATGATAGCATTAGCATTTATAGCTTCATATAGCAGCTCTTTCGTCAGTATCTTGTTACTTTCTCTCTCTCTCAACCCAAGCAGCTTGGTTTGAGAGAGATGGCCGCCCACCATGAGTCTGTCCAAGGTTTCTGCCTGTTAAAGGGAAGTTTTTCCTTGCCTCCGTTTCCAAAGTTCTTGCTCTTGTGGGTCAAGTTGGGTTCTGTATGTCCCTGCTAATCCTGTAAAGTGCCTTGAAAGTTCTCTTGTGATCTGGCGCTATAGAAATAAAATTTAATTTAATTGATATACATGAACAAGAGTCCGGTCTACCCGTCAGAGTCTGATGCAGGGAATAGAAAGAAAGATTTTATTAAGAGTATCTGCACTGCCAGCACCTAATTTAAATGATTTGCATCAGCTGCCTTGTTGTTGAGATTTGTACTCAATAAATATTATTTTCAAGTATTTCAAACATAGGCATCGATAATGTTGCATGAATAAACACAACAAAGCCACAAAGGAAGCTGAAAGGGACATACCTTGAGTGGTGATTCAGGCAAAGCAGCGACCATCACAGAACATGGAAAGTAAAAGGGACAGAAAACACCATTAGACTAGACTAGACGCACACACAGCAGGAGCTGCACTGTTGGTGTGTAACAATAGTTGGGAGTCAACATGACACCCGCAAAGCCTTCCTCTTTGCCAGGAGACGTTAAGTGAGAGACAGCAGGTAATTAGACACAGGTGAGAAACGAATGACAGCTCAGTCATAGGTGCAAAAAAACACACACCTGGACAGAAGAGGAAGAAAGAGAGGTGCTTTTCATTCGGTTAAGACGCCGACTGGTGCCACAAAGGAGAAACGCACGCGTGAGAGGTTAGTAGCAGCACACCTGTCGACAACAACTCTGTTAGACGGGCGCCCAGGAGAACACCCCAGCAGGGCACAGTGGGAATTACAGTCCACAGACAAAGGTCAAGCCAATCCACAGCCTCGGTGGGTGAACACTGGAGCCCAAGCATCGGCCACTCACAAACACTTCCAAATGGTCAACAAACCCAAGTTGTTCGGAAAACGTGTCCATGCAAGAAGAAATAGCTCCAATGACAGCAAATCAATCGGTATACACACAGGTTCAAATATATGGAGCACTAAAGGTAATGGAAAACGTCATGCAAGGCAGTCGTGATGTTTTAGTGACTCTACTTCTAGTTGTTCGGTCCAGGGATGACTACAACCAACCTTGTTCCATGGAATCAGCAAAGCTGGGAAAGAAGGGCTTTGCCGAGGGGTTAAGACCAGATCCTGGAGCTGCCAGGGGAATGACTGGCGGAGGGGAAGAGGGGCTGATGACTGGGGACGCCGGTGGAGAGAATGCCTTTCCTCCTGGGGAAGCGGGACTCTTCGCAGAGGAGGAGGTTGAAGAACGAGACCTCTTTGATTGCTTCTGGCCTGATTTGACATCTCTGTTCTCTTTGGGCTGGAATTCCTGTGCTGTGGTTTTAGGGGAGCGGAGTGGCGCTGGGCTCGGGGGGTCAAAGGACAAGCCCAAGTGTAACGGGTGGCCCGAAGCACTCGTGTCACTGAAGTCAAATAGCTTGCTGTTCCTGCTCAGGTTGGAGTCATTGAGGAGCCACGGGGCATCGGAGGGTGAGAGAGGCGGCGCTGAAGCCAACGCCTCATCCCTCGGGGTGGACCGGGAGGCCGAACTGAAGGCCGAGGTGTCGGCCTCTTGGAATGAGCTGGTGTCAAACATCCCACTATCAACCGTGTCGCCACCTGGATTCTGAGGAGGGAAAGGCAACAAGACCTGGCTGCTGTTCGTCGAGCTGGCATCGTCGCTATCCATCAGGAGGTCAAACGGGTCACTCGGGGGGGAGGCGGTAGGAAAGCCGCCCGGCGCTGCACTGCTTGCGGTGGGGGGCATGTTGAACGGAGCAGCCGTAGCGTTAAGGTCGCTGTTCACAGCCAGTGGCTCCCGGGACAGGGGTGAAGGGGCTCGGCCGTCACCTGGGCCAGCCTCCTCATTCCAGGGCGTGGTCTCTACGTCTGCAAACGATGACTCGACGTTTCCCGGAGCAGAGCTCCCGAGATCCATCGGCACTTCCTGTGCGAGTTGAGCCGTCGCCATGACTCCCCACTCTTCTGGAAGCTTCTTCCGGCTCTTGCCTCGCTTCCCTCGGCCTCCGCCCTTCCCAAGCTGCTCTTCCCAACCTCCGTCCGCCCGGTCCTTCCTCGGGCCAATCCTCTGGTAGAACTCTTCCGTTGAGGGGGAGTCGTCTCCTTGTGCGTGCGCCTCCAGATACCTCCCGCTCTCAGGGTGTTCATACGACCCCTCCTCCTTCTGTCGCCTTTTCTTCTTCTTCTTCTGTTTTCGGTCGGATCCATCTCCATCCCTTTCATCCCCTCCCGTATAGGTGGCGCTCTCTCGACCAGGCCAGCCGCCCGTTGGGTCGTTTGGACTGATCACGAGATGGCCGGCGTGACGACCGATCACAGTGGAGACACTGGGGGTGAACGAGAGTTCTTCCGGGAGGCATTCAGCCGGGTCTGGCCAGAAGTCCTCTGAAGCACCTTGTTGTGGGCGAAGAGGGGAAAGTTAAAGTTTGGGGGGGGGGATATATGCAGATTAATTAGTTACCTTAAACTTAAATCTACACAACATAGAATGAAACAACAGTTTTAAAGCGTCAAAGCTAAGATGTTCTTTATTTGCTGAAACGTGAGGACATGGCGTCAGCAGAGACGCTCCTCGTTTCAGGAAACCCGAGCCGTCGCATATAAACCGCAGGAATGTTTTCGTTCGTCCGCCTGAAATCAAACAGAAATTGTGTGTTCAGTTTGATTCTGAAAGATAAAAATCCACTCCAAATTGGAATTCCAGTATCGAAATGCCTTCCGAGCGTGAATGCAGGAGTGGGTGGAGTCTAAATGGACACGGAGACGAGCTGATTAATGGTCCCAGAGAACAGAGGACAATTATATTTACAGCAACTCTCGGGAAGATGAGTCGAAACAGAAGTCGCTGGTTTGCTCCACTTTGGCCTGGTTTGGATCCAGTTTTCAGCCACACACACACACACACACACACACACACACACACACACACACACAAAAGGGGAAGCAGCCGTCAGGCCAACAGAGTACAGTTGGTCTCTACGCTGCGTCTGCATCGACTGGGAGAGACAGAGAAAGACGTCGCCCCCCCCCTTGGATGGGCGCCACTAGCCTCATTAAGGTTAGGAGACTGGAGGAGGATCCGTCTCTCCTGGATGGGGAGATGCGGCAACAACGAGCCGTTTCTACGGGACTCGTCGTCCTCTACATCTTATGTGACATTTAAATCTTACTGCAAAAGGAGTATAATGGGAGTTAGCAAAAAAAACAGGACTCAAATGACCCAATTCAATCGATCTGTAACTGACAATACAAATATGAGGCTGACATAGTTCATAATGTCTCCAAAAACGAAATCGATGCACTGCAAATAAAAACAATTCAACACAATATCGACATGCATTCCATCGTCCAGCACAAAAACCTTTAGAGTGCATGAAGAATTCCAATTTAATACACGAATAGCATACTTATGTGCAGAAAAAGGATTCAAGTAAGAATACTTGACGAGGTAAGAATACAGCAGAGAACCGGTGAGGTAGTCGAGGATTCAAGCATCACGTATCCAGGCATATGGAAAGAAAGAAGTTCCCTTTGTTCCTCCGGCACGTCTGTGCAGGTTCTGAGACGTCCAGGTCGAGATGGAGATTCAACTGGACTTGATCGAAGACGTTTCACCTCATCCAAGAGGCTTCTTCACCTCTAAATGACTTCTATCGGAGATACCGGTGAACTCATGGCTCACCTGTAGCTCCGCTCGTAGCCAATTGGTATATGGAAGAGGTGGAACGCAAGGCCCTGACCCCCTTTACAGGGACAGCACGCGGCCATTGGTTCAGCCACGTGGACGACACCTGGCTAAAAAGCGGGACCCTTCGAGGATGAGGCTCTGATAGAAGGACGTGCTGCCCCCCCCCATGAAAGACGTCGACATGTTGGGGATGAGTAAGGAAATACTAACACAAGAAGAAAAAGAGCCCGAGCAGTTATCTGGGATAAAACGGAAACAAGCTGACAATCGTCCGCGATGCTAATGAGTGTCCATGCTACACGTAGCTGAATACCGCTAACCTTTAATGGGTTTTGTTTTTGCTTGTCCAAAAAAAGTACGACTTCTACTCCGGAGCGCCGTCTATGGGCGAGGAGGACCTTAGTATCAGTATCTGAACTCTCTACCAGTCGTTGAGAACTGGATCAACCTTGAACCAGTCCAGTCGGTCCTTTGTGCGTTGCTCCTCGTGACTCGCCCCGCCGGTACCCAAGCCAAGTTCTTCTGGGCTGAGCTGCTGTCGCGATTATTTACTGGTTCCTGTTCCTGCTTTCTATCTGCATGACACAGGCTGCACCTTAGATTACGTCGGCGTACAGACTAGCATGTTCAAGAAGAAACATTTATTTTAATCACATTTACATTTTCAATTGTCTAATATATCAATCTGAGAGAGGTACCGGTATATAGTTTTATCATTAGTACTTTCGGAATTACATTTTTGCAATATTGAGCAGTCAGGATCGAGTGTTTATCCCACCGAGGAAGTACCTTGGTTGGTATGAAGCGCTACCCGGTGGACCGGGTATCTGGTTCAGTCCCTTACAGTTTATCAAATATCTCTATTACCTGGTACACGTAGCACAAAGGTAACATCGTTAGCATCTTTGATGGTGCAGAGAACGCAGCTCTGGAGAGAATCGAGATTACACACAAATCCCTTCGCAGCAGTTTAAATAAACATGACAACGAAAACCTGCAGCCATCTGTGAGAAAATAAAATGACATTAAATCAGCCCAGCAGAAGGAGCAGCAAGCATCGCAGCGCTCTGCTGGTCTGCAGGGGGCGTGCACGCTGTGTGGAGCACGCTGTGCGGTGCACGCTGTGTGCTCCACGCTGTGCGGAGCACGCTGTGTGGTGCACGCTGTGTGGAGCACGCTGTGTGGAGCACGCTGTGCGCTCCACGCTGTGCGCTCCACGCTGTGCGGTGCACGCTGTGCGGTGCACGCTGTGCGCTCCACGCTGTGCGCTCCACGCTGTGCGCTCCACGCTGTGCGGTGCACGCTGTGCGCTCCACGCTGTGCGGAGCACGCTGTGCGCTCCACGCTGTGCGCTCCACGCTGTGCGCTCCACGCTGTGCGGAGCACGCTGTGTGGTGCACGCTGTGCGGTGCACGCTGTGCGCTCCACGCTGTGCGCTCCACGCTGTGCGCTCCACGCTGTGCGCTCCACGCTGTGCGTTCCACGCTGTGCGCTCCACGCTCACACACGAGGGTGTGATAACGGCGGTGTGGCTTTACCTGCTGGCCGGTCCGCTGGGCTGCGAGGAGTCTGGGGCTCAGGCAGCATGGCGACGTGCTCTTTAGGGGCCTCGGACCCGATAGGCTGGGTGGGCTGCTGGGGCTCTGCTGAAAGGGGTGCAGCCCCCACATCCACATGAGCCTCCATCCCACCTGGCTGGGAGAACCCTGAAAACCCAAAGCAGCCAAATAACTTAAAGATGAAGATTAAAATCCAGGAGCATCGACAAACAAACCGAGGGAGACCAGAGGGAGGAGTCCGAAGGGGAGAGGGTAACTTTAGGAGGACATTAAAAGTGTAATGTAAAGCCCCCACCAGGAGGGCGGCGTTTGGGTGTGTGTGTGTTTTTTGTTGTCTGAACACAACACAATAAGTAGCCCGAGTGTGCGAGACAAACACAGAACCGACGTCGGCATCCAGGTAGATTTAGTCGTGTCCCGTCTTAGACGTCAGGGTGCAACACGGAGCACGATGTAAACGTAATATTTGGATTGTCCAAAACAATGAAATCAATAAAACAATCACACGTTCATTGTTTAAACCATTTTAATCTGGTCTTTTTTTCATCAACAATGCTGCATTTTGAAAAGCTAGAGAGCTGGTGGACATGATGATGAGGAGGAGGAGGAAGGTGGACGGAAAAGGAAGCAAGGCGAGAAGCTCAGCTGACTTTGTAAATTGAAATTCATGGTGGCCATTTTAATAAGTGTGATTGCATATAATTTGTAGAAGAAATGAAACGACAAATTTGCTTCGTTTCATTTTGCTGGTTCAAAAACATCAAAACTGTCCCAAACGAAAGGAAGGATGCTTTTCTTCATAATATTAATATATTCTCCACTATCAATATTATTTTTATGAAACAACAAAAGATTGAATTAATGACCCCTCTTAAATGCACCGAATACCATTATTGATCCCCCACCGGCTACTCATGTTCTATGGAAAGGAAAATAATAATAATAAAAAAATAAAATAAAAATATATATTTTTGTCTTGTATTGTTCAGGGGGCCGGGCCAAAGGTGGAGGCGGGCCATAGGTTGGGGGACCCCTGATCTAAGAGGTGTATTTGTTGAAGTAAGATCCAGTGTGAGGTCCAGATGTGTTCCAGTGGTGTTAAGTTATGGATTTATACAATGTACTGCTCTAACAGCAGGAGCATCCTGCTGGTTCGGCCATGCCCCCCCCAACCCCCCCCCCCCCTGTCATTGTCCAGCTCGACCCGAAGGCCACAGCCTGGAAACGACCACGAGGCTCAATGACCTCCGACAACATGCAGTGACTCCGGAGGACGCGGAGCAGCTGGAGAAAACGGGCTCAACGCGCAGGGATGGGATGCCCCGCCCCCTCCCTCGCAGGAGGCCGAGAGAGAAGGAGACTAGAAGAAGGGGGGGGGGGGGTATTAGCCACGTTGAGGGATGTTATTGACATTACAACCATCCGGTGGAGAGTGGAGAACGTCTGCTGGCTGCTGTGTGAACATCTAGATAAGAGTCGGATGTCGTGCTAGCTCTGCTAATTGCGTTAGCCGTGCTAGCTGCTAATCGCGCTACCTGCGATGCTAGTTGTCGTAAATAAGTTGGTATAAATGAGTGTGTTCCTAATTCGGGTTTGTTCAAGCTGTAATATCGAATATTACAAATCCTTGTTGAACAAAGGCTTATTGTGAAGTCGGAGCTCCATCAGGGCTGGAGCTCGTAGTTCAGGCTCGTGTGACCTGCTTGTAGGTCGGGTTCTGGTAACGGCTGGGTCGATTTCTGACTCTGTCAGAGCCACATATTGTGTAATTTCAGTGAGGGAGGGGCTCAGGGCACGTCCCACCGGGAGGAGACCACGGGGAAGACCCAGGACACGCTGGAGAGACTACGTCTCTCGGCTGGCCTGGGAACGCCTCGGGATCCCCCCGGAAGAGCTGGAGGAAGTGGCCGGGGAGAGGGAAGTCTGGGCTTCCCTGCTTAGGCTGCTGCCCCCGCGACCCCCCCGGATAAGCGGGTGAAGATGGATGGACGGATGGACGGATGGTTTCAGTTGAATTAATTCAATCCAAGTCACTGGAACACTCACAAGATGTCACCAAAATCACTTTGTCCCTTTAAAATCTTTCAGAAAATGATGTGAGTGTGTCGTATCGTATCGCTCCAGCCCCCCGTGGTGACACACGCCTCGATTGAGACCGACTCGCTGCTCGGCCCGGGTTCAACGTTGGGTGTCGGTCCACTTCGGTAGCGCTAGACTCTTCAGCGCCGTGATTTCACCGTGATCATCATCATCATCGTTTTGCTTTCCTCTCAAACTGATCCCTCCTGCTCTCTCTATCCATCCTGGTTTGTCTTTCTCATTACAGACGATCACCCCCCCCCCCCCAAAAAAAACAGCAATGCTGCCCCCAACATGGCTGCAGGTCGTCAGTACAGCAGAGGAGAGGTCTGATATTCACTGAGGACATGCGCAAAACTGTGTACAGTACGTCTCGGACGCTAAGGTCTGGTTTATCCTCAGGTTGGGATCATAAAGGAGAGACCGAAAGGTCAAGTACAGAACCCAGAAAAAAGAACCCACCGGGGGGGTTTTCAGGCTAACGCTGCTTTTGGCTGACTGTGGTACCTGATAAGGAGTCTGCAGTCGGGGCCTTGCCTTGGTGAAGTGAGCGTGTCCCCGCCTCCGCCTGCAGCTCGCCGTGCACCGCTGGCGCCTGTCCCCTCGCAGTCAGCCTACAACCTGCAGCAACAACACGGACCCCTGAACAGCAGTTCCCCTTCGCTGATGATGCACCGCTGTACTTTGCAGAAAACCAATCGACACACACACTTTCCAAACGTATGACTTTATCATGCACAAGTCCACATGCACCCGCACTCTCACCTGCTCAGTGTCCTTCCAGGATCAGATCTCCCCATCTTAAAACCGTGAACAGTTAGCGGTGCTTGGTTCATAGAGAGCTCAGCGCCCGTCTCTGTCTGTCTCCAGAGCAGCCTCAGCTGGCTCTGAGCGACCCACGCTGTGAACCCCGAGTCGAACTCACACCCACACACCGAAAAATGCCATCACAGTTGGGGAGTCTGGGTTCGGTGTGACGTTTCTCTGTCTGTCTGGCTCAGATCCCAGACAGCGGCAGCTAGCGCCTCCTTCTCCCAGCCTGCCCCCCCCCCCCCCCCTCCCTCATCCAGCAGTCACCCTTAATCTCCTGCCCCAGTCTCCAACCAGAGACCCTTCGAGGACTGCAGAGGCCAGACTGGCACAGTGTGGGTCCAAGGTAGAAATGGAAAGACAAGAGTGGGACAAAATACAGGCGGAGGGACGATGACATCCTAAACAGACGGAGTAACAGCTGGAAGGCAAGGGAAGGAGACAAGGGAAGAGACTTCACAGAAAAAGGAGGGAAAACGGGGAAAAGGGGGTGATGAATGAAGGAAAGGAAGGAAGAGAGACAGAGGCGTGGGGGAGAGAAGGAGGGAGACGCCAGTGGCAATACTCTCCCAGCAGCGTCCACAGACAGTGACGCGAGTCGAACGGACAGGATGCCACCCGAAGTCAAAAACGCTCCCATCTATCAGACACACGGGGGCCGCGGCTGGGGGGGGGGGCATCGTCTGTGGCGTAGCAAACGCTCGGCCGGCAGGGTCGGCGATTGATTCACGGACGCCAGCGCAGCTGCACTCGTCCTCGTGGGCTCGGGCGTTGTGTCGGACGCCCCTTCTTTGTGTCTGAGACGCGTAAAGTTTACCAAATAGATGTTCCACATGGCTCAGAAAGACAAGCGGACGCCTCCCTGCTGGGCTGC
Source organism: Brachionichthys hirsutus (assembly GCF_040956055.1). NCBI lineage: Eukaryota > Metazoa > Chordata > Actinopteri > Lophiiformes > Brachionichthyidae > Brachionichthys > Brachionichthys hirsutus. The sequence continues at coordinate 2,278,423 of NC_090910.1, forward strand.
TGTTCAAGGGGACGTCTTCAAAAAGGACAACTTGAATACTGGTCACTGCCGTAGTTTCTGCCCCTGACTCAATCACCCAGAAGGACAGGGGGGCGTCTCATCTCAAAGCTGGACGCTGCATGGACTCCCAAATGTACGTTATAGTGGTGGTTATAACACTGACGCTGACTTGGAGCTCTCGGGCATCAGCACTGCAACATCTCCGTCCAGGAAATGGAACGCCCTCCCTGACTCCCGCCCTCAAAACATGCACCTCTTTGGCCTCCTTCAAAACGGCCCTAAAAATACACCTTTTAGGGGGGCAGAAACGGAGATAGTCATCACGACACTCTCCGGATCAACCCCCCCCCCCCCACCCCCTTTTTTGTCCACCTACGTTGCACATATTATGTGTCTTGGTAATTTATTATTATTTAATTTATTGTCATTCATTGTCATTTTGCATCTGTGGTGTAAAATTATTATTATTATTTTTTATTTTTCTAATGTTATTTTGCATAAATTGAGTAATTTAATATTGGTTTTATTTTTATTTGTATTGTTAAATTTGTATTGTTAATTGTGGATGATTTATGTACGAAGGACTTTCAACGGAAACAAGACCGCAAGGGCTTTTTTGAAATGCTCCTCTTACACAGGATGTTTGACTGTACTTGTACTGTAATACATGCTACTGTGTGACTGTACTTGTACTGTAATACATGCTACTGTGTGACTGTACGTGTACTGTAATACATGCTACTGTTTGACTGTACTTGTACTCTAACATTCTATCTCATAAATATATTCATCATCATCAACGCCTCCCAATGCCGGCGGCTTCACGGAGTAATCAAATGACTTCATCAAATCAAGTAGCCAAGTGCGTTTACTCGGACCCAAGCTTTGGATATGAGGTGAGGTGAGGCAGCGTTTCCCGTCTTTCTAATCAACAGATCTGCAGCGAAACAGTAAGTCATTAGCTTTGGTTTTTCTGCTGTGAACCAGTTCACGGAGTGTTGGGAGAGGAAATCATCTCGACCCGCTAACTTTCATCTTTCATGCCGAGTCATTTTCCACACACAGTTCTGGGTTTCGTGTGCCAGCAAAGTTCTGCTTAGCCCGAAGGAGGACTGACCGACTGATTCAATGTCCCCGTCAGTGTTCTGATCACTACTAGTGAGTCTCGTCATCCATTGTGACCCGAGTCCCGAGCCAGACCACAGTTAGCTTAGCTTAGCTTAGCTTCAGCGCTGCCATTTAACTCAAGAGCAATGCGGTGTTTTAAAAATGGCTTTTGCATGCAGGAAGACGTGTCCCACACAAAACCTGAAACACTTCCCATGTCAAATAAGCAGGTTTCTGCACGCAGGAAACAGGAAGTTAACCCCGGCCGCCACCATGCGGAACCAAACAAGCGACTCAGACACAGGATCTAAAGGTCCAGATCACGTAAGAGCTGCCGAGCTCACTGCTGAGGACAAAGACAAACTGGGACAGACATCAGGCTGATGGAGGAATCTGAGACACGCACACACACACGCACACACACACACACACACACACTGTTACTCCACTAATGCAGCCATGTTTGATCGATGGCCAATCATCAATACCTTTAGCCAGTAGACGTCACCATTCCTCTCTGCCGTTCGGCTACATTACGAAACGTCTTCCTGTCTCACTCTGATTGATCGTCCGTCGGGGTCGTCCATTTGACAATCTCTCGGTATTTAAATTCACTTTGCTGATGAAGCAGACGACCTGAAAGTGAAAGCTCAGCGGCTTTTAACTCGGAGGTGCAGCACTGAAGCTGCGCTGGGGGGGGGGGGGGGGGCTGGACTAAAGACAAAGTTCCTCAGACTTGTTCTGTGACCCCCCCGCAACCCCCCCCCATTTTACAGTTGAACAAGCTGTGTTCTAAATCAGATGGAATAAAACATTTCATAAACACAATTTCTCTTTATTATATCATCATTTGGTAAAAAATCTTAATTTTCATGCTGAAACAAATGGATCAGATTAGACTAAGGCTGAGAAGGTTTCATTAATTATGGTCTGGCCTCATCTATTGATCTACTTTATCCTATTCCGGGTCGAGGTCATAAAGAATACACATCACACACCTAATTATTGTGCGTCGAGGCGTAACATCATTCTGTGTGTCTCAGTCATCCCTGCTAAAAATGCGATCACCAACGACTGAATGTGTTTTCATGCTTCTTCTGTTTTTGGACATCAATGAGACAGTTACCACGACAACAGGGACAACGTAAGGCTGTACAACAAGGTCAAAGAGTGACTGATCTTGCAGCAGCTGGACAGAGGCACCCTGTTCCGGCTCTGGGACAAGACAAGGGCATCGTTCTGCCAAGAGACAAATGGACGACGTCCAAGTCAAGCGGCAGAGTAAAAAGCCGATGGATGGTTGTTATTAGTAATATATATATATATATATATAAAACAGGGCTGTCAAAGTATCGCGTTAATTCTGATTGATTAATGACAGTCACATTACGCATGTTGTGCTTTTTAATCTAACTTTACTGTTTCTGTATCGCCTTGTCCTAAAATCCGTTTTTTGCGTTGTGCTTTTTGTGCCTGAGTTGTTGGGGGGGGGGAATAGTCAGTGACACCCTGAAGTGGCCACTGATTGGCTGTTATTGTGTTTGGGCTTGTTTAGCACAAGCTGATAGGCTCCCATTACAGGTGGGCGGGACAAGGTGAGCAGCGGAGAGGAAGGTAAAGCACCCAGTCGCGAGCGCAGCCACCGCTAACGTTAGCAGCTAAGGCGTTAGCAACTGAGCGAGCCATAGCGAAGCTCTTCCCCAGACTAAACTAGAGGAATTCAGAACTTTATTTTGAACAATGTTATTGTTGATGTGCTAACTTATAGCGCTGTGATTGATGGGTCTGTGTTATTTTATATTAATAATAATAATCAATAAGCAGAGGAAAAGCAACAAGTTCAGGGTTCAATGCTTTTATTGATCCGACAAGAGTTCTCACTGGTTTTTAACTTACAGAACTTTATTTGGACCTGATGTTATATTTTATCTTCTAATTATTTGGAGGTTGACAACAGAACTCGGCAATACTCCCCCTGGTGGTGGAAACTAAATGTTGCAGGCAGCACTGAGGACGAGTCGCAGATACAGCAGAATGTAAATGTCTGGACTGCGTCTGCTAAAGTCTGTTACAAACAATCAATGACTTTATAAAGATACTCTTTGTTATATATTCATCTTTTGATCTGCCACAATAATGCAATGAATTTAAATGAAAATACTTCAAAAAATAAATAAAAATGAAAATAGCTCAAATTGAGGGATTTTATCAGCAATTTTTCGGCGAGATTAAAAAAAGAGATTAATTAGATCAATTAATTAAATCTCATAATCACTCAAAAAAAAGCATCTTTCTTGATAGTAATGCCAGAAAGGTCTACGCCATGACCTTTATTTCCATCTGCAAATCAAATTACGTTTGATTACCGTTTATTGCTTAAAACCAAACTGTTTCAGCGCCATCCCAGTTTATTCTACCGACTCCACAGACTGTCTAATCTGGGATGAGCCAGCAGCATAGCCTCCATCTGACCCCAGCCTCTCCTTGCTCCTCTTCGTCAGCCTCAGATCCTCGATACGCACTACGACAGTTCCACTGGAACAACAGTTCACCGAGAGTTCATCGACAGAACACGGCACCGAGAACAAACCGCTGCTCATTACATGAAAAGCAAATATAATACGAGACGATGAGAGGAAGAGGAAAAGCAGTGAGGAAGAGCTAGAAGGAGGAGGAACGTCACAAAGCAGCCAGTAATTGATGTGATTAGAAACATTATTGAAAAAGAAAGAAATGCTGAATCTGCTCTCTATAATTAGTCGGTTGAGCATTCGCATTATGTACACCATTCCTCAAATCCAAACTCATTCCACAGCTTCAGCCCCTTCATCTTCTGACTCTTCCGTCACGCCCTCTTTTAAAGGATTGTTTGGTAATCTGTTCTGGGGTGAGAATCCCTGGGGGCGGGTTAGGGCTAGTATTTGTGCTTGTGTGTGTGTGTGTGTGTGTGTGTGTGTGCAGTACGTTCTGAAGAGTAAAGGAGTCCTCCTCTGAAATCTGCTGACAGAGTGATTGTTCAGCTCATTCTCTCTCCGTTCCATCCATCCATCCGTCCATCCATCCGTCCATCCATCCGTCCACCTCAGCTGTCTGGGTCTAAGCCACGCCAACTCATCTCGACTCACACAAACTAACCCACGCTGACAGAGGACTGGAGGCCGGGCCTCTCTCTGGAGAAGACATGTGTCAAACTCAAGGCCCGGGGGCCAAATGTTGCCCTCCGAGTCATTGTTTGTGGCCCGCGAGGCCAGTGGGCAGCCATTTGTTTTAATAAAATCTGTCACACACGTTCTTAGCAGCTCTCAAAAGTTGGTCGTACTGCAGGTCTGCCCCGTTCAACTGTGGCAAAAGAATAGTTCACACACACACACACACACACACACACACACACACACACACACACACACACACACACACACACACCTACACACACGGTGCGATGAAATGCGAATTATCTCAGGAAGTAATAAAAATGCTTTGAATCATCCATCTTCATCCGCTTATCTGGGGGAGGTCGCGGGGGCAGCAGCCTAAGCAGGGGAGCCCAGACTTCCCTCTCCCCGGCCACTTCCTCTAGCTCTTCTGGGGGGATCCCGAGGCTTTCCCAGACCAGCTGAGAGACATAGTCTCTCCAGCGTGTCCTGGGTCTTCCCCGTGGTCTCCTCCCGGTGGGACGTGCCCTGATCACCTCACCAGGTGGGCGTTCAGGAGGCATCCTGAATAGATGCCCGAGCCACCTCATCTGGCTCCTCCCCCGTGGAGGAGCAGCGGCTCTACTCCGAGCTCCTCCCGGATGACTGAGCTTCTCATCCGATCTCTAAGGGAGAGCCCAGCCCCCCTACGGAGGAAGCTCATTTCAGCGAGTTCACTCCTTCCAGACGTGTTTCTGTACTTGATTACAGACCTACCAAACTACCAAGGATTGTCTGGATGGTTTAATCATTTAATATAACTATAACTATAATGTAAATGGATTTACCTGCTGCTGAGGAACAGATTCATCGACTTTACTTCATTTCTTATGGGAGACATAGTTTCGGTTTCCAATAAATGGGTTTTCAAACAAAACTACGGAATGAACCGAGGTTCCATTCTACATTTAATTACAAACCGGTAAATGCGTGAGTTCTCCTCATTTTGTTTGAAACTACTTCTAATGAAGAGCGTTTTCTGGACCAGGATGTCTTGCTTCCATGTTCAAAGCGGTCATCAAACGCACAAAGACAAACTGCATGCGGCTCCTTTGTCCTCTCAGGGAGGAAGTCTTTCTGTAAAATGTGTCGCTGCAGAAACGGAGAGCGTCCGTCAGGCCGTCTCGTTCTGTGCTCCGTTACAACCTTTGGAGGAGAAGCCATGCAACACGGACAGATACCGAAAGGCAGATTTAGTCTAATGTATTTAAGTGTTTTAAACCCAGAGATGCGTTTCTCTCTAAAGCAGGGGTGGGCAAACGTTTTGACTCGCGGGCCACAATAGGTGCGTTTACATGGACAAAATGTCTTTATTCCGATCAGAGTTCAGAGTAAAATTGTGCTCCGATGCGCCGTGTTCATGGACCCTAAAAATCCGATCCGATTAGGATTTGCGTGTTCATGCATCACACTTTTGATCGGAACAGAATATTCTGACATGCGCAGTTTGACCAAAACACCGGAAATGGTAGAAGAAGAAGCGTAGCGTAGCGACTTCCGCTGTGAACAAATCATCGCTCCGCGCCTTTCTGCCTGAAACGTCAGCGTTATTTCGCTCGTTTTCCCCGTTTGCTCTTTTAGTTTCCTCCTTTAATGTCTCCGGCAACATGTTTGTCTCAGATATTGACCAGTTCTGTCTTCCGCCCGCCGTGCTTTTCGCTCGCTCTGCTTCAACTAGCTTCCGGGAATAGCAGCAGCGCGTGTAGCTGACGTCACAGACATGCGCAGTAAGGACGACTTGTACCGAAACATCGGAATAAGTGTTTTCATGCGCCCTGACCGGGTTACAAATCGGTATAAACCACCCCTCTCGATCGGGATAGAATTGTGACCGGATCAGGCTGGATTGGATTAGACTATTCCGGTTAAGGTGTGTCCATGAAGCATTTTTATTCCGATCAGGATTTTAACCGGGTTAAATGTGTCCATGTAAACGCATCTAGTGGCTCCTAAAATTTGCCAGAGGGGCGGGGCCAGGAGGAGATGTATGGAGTGTTTGTGTGAACTAATATAAATGACATGTAAAATACATTACATAAAAGGATTTGGCCTTTTACAGGTAGCATTACAGGGAAAAGGGAAAATTTAGGGTTAATTATAATAAAATTTTGTTTAATTATATAATTTGGACAAGTTCGGCGGGCCGGATTAAAATGCCCAAAGGGCCGTACATGGCCCCCGGGCCTTAGTTTGCCCATGTCTGCTCTAAAGCAGTAAAGAATCATTTCTTGGCAGCACACTGAGGCTTTACAATATAAAATCCCTCAAGCTCAAAATGCTAGCCAGAGCTAGCCATAGCGCCACATGCACTTGAGAAACTGCTGGGAAGAGGAACAGGAAGGAAAAGGGATGAGAAGCAGCAGCATTAGATAAACGGATTAGCTCATGCCGGTTAGCAGGAGGGAGACAGAGCCAAAGGCAGTTAGTGTACGTCATTTAGCTTTATTAGCAGAGAGCAGGCAGGAAACAGAACGTTTCTAGTCATCAAAAAGGGTCACAGAGCATGAAACTACAGCTGACCTTGACCTCTGATCAGTTCTCATGTTCTGTCATTGCCCACTGGGATCAATAAAGTTTTCTGGTGGGGGGTCCTGCTAACATGCTAAGAGGAATGAACGTGTGTTTGTGCAACAAGGACGCCTCTTCATTCTGTCCGTCAATGTCAAGAACTGCAGTACAGCAAATAATACTATTGAAGTATTCCCTCTCTGTTGGGAACTCAGATGAATGTGTTTACTATGTTTACATAACAGCTGTGCGTGTAACGTTAGCTTGTGGCTAGCAGGACCCCATCAACATGTTTTGACTGACAGAATACACAGACCAAATACAGCGGCAGACGCGACACGTATATCATGGTAGTAACAAGTAAACACACCGAGATTCAACGAATATCAGGAAATAAAGCCAGTTTCATCAGTTTGGACCGGAGGAAGGGCCGGCTGCTGTCAGTGGACACCAACGTACTCACTTCCTGTCTGCTGTGGGGGGGTGGGGGGGGGGGGGGCTCAATGGGCTTTTCAAACATTAAAGATGGATTTATGTTTTACGTTGGCGCCTGCTATCAACATGCTACTGGAGCTCCCTGGAAATAAAAGGCGTTTCACAGCGGCTAGCGTTAGCATGTCTGCTGTATAGCCGTAGCGCATGCTGCATTTGTTGATGGAGACTTGGAACAGCAATTCAGACATTGCCAGCATGTCATTGATTAGCTCATTGGGTAAAGCTGAAGTGATCTGATTGATCATGCTAGCCACTTTGGGAGGGGCACAGGGTCCTGCTAATGATTTCATCATCCCCGGATCAGGCCGGCTGCGTCCGGCGGCGACGCGTTCCTGATGATCAATGGTCCTTTTGACAGTTCATACCTTTTTTCCTGATATTGCATCGATTCTTTCATTCTAGTGTGCAGAATAAATCAACATTCCCCGCAAGCAGCTTCCTCCTTTGAAACAAGAGTCATGTTTTGTGACTCGTTGTAACTTATAGTCCGAGTCCAGAGAGAATAAAGCGGGTTCTGGCACCAAAGTCCAAAATCGATACCGGATTGATTTACCTCAGCAGTGTGGAAATTAGGTTTCCTGACACAAAAAACAAAAGTGATTGTATTGTTGTCCGGAAGAGTTGTGTGTCGGAGAGCCCCTGGTTTTCTGGTGGAGGGGAGGGGGGCGCGGGGGGGGGGGGGCTCTACCATGAGGGAAAGGAAACGTCTCGTCTTTGGCCTCAGGCTCTCTCCTTCATACCGGACCAAAGGAGGGTGGACAGTGTGTGTGCACGGGTGTGTGTTTTACATAGGGAGAGGAAGAAGGCGCACAGAAGAGGATGTACAGCTGATTGACAGTTGGCATGGCGATGGAGGCGGGCTCTAGTCCTCTGAAGCATGGAAATTTAAGAAAGGAGATAAGAGAGAAGTGGGACAAAAACAATGATGATAGCAATCAAGAAGGAGAAAGAAAGAGTAGATGTAAAATAAGAGTAGCAACGAAGACGGTTTGTCCAGAGAGAAGACAGAGTAAAAATGGTATTTAAAAAAAATATAGCAGAATAAGGGGAAGGGGGTGAAGGGAGAAAATGAAGAGATCAGGTTAGTAACGCTGTCAAAAAGAAAGAAAGAAAATCAACCGCTCTAACAGAGGTTTGATTCATCTTACATCGGTCAAACATCTGGAAACATTATCCTATATGATGTTCAGGTGCCATGCAGAAGCCTCATGCATCAGACAGATCATGCACACACTCACACACACACACACACACACACACACACACACACACACACACACACACACATGCGCCTTTGCCCTGTCAGGATTCAGCTCTGCCAGCAGGGGTCCTCTCCCTGGGCTCTGCTGAACAGCAGTGATGGATGGATCTAGAGCAGGGGTGGGCAAACTTTTTGACTCGCGGGCCACAATAGGTTCTAAAATTTGACAGATGGGCCAGACCAGGAACAGATGGATGGAGCGTTTGTGTGAGCTAATATAAATGACACATGAAAGCTATTGCATGAAAGGATTTGGCCTTTTACAGGTAGCATTACAGGAAAAAGGTCAAATGAATGAGGTTTAATTATAATACAACTTTATTTAATGATATACTTTGGAGAAGTTTGGCGGGCCGGATTAAAAAGACCAACGGGCCGCATATGGCCCCCGGGCCTGGGTTTGCCCATGCCTGATCTAGAGCGCCTTGAAAGATCGGATGCTCCACTAAGACACACCCGTACGGTACCCTCGTCTCACCGGGGACGCAGTAGAGGAGCGTTCTCACAGCAGACGCCGCCTCTCTATTCAGTTTGGTCACCATGGTAACATATGCAATTGATTACATGCGAACTGCCAGTTTAACAGATGAGCGTGCTGACCATTCCTCCCATCATCTCCTTTCGCCGGTCTCTCAACAATCCAACAGAAATCGATGGACCCTGAAGCCACCGATGTGGAACACTTCTGCTGGAACACAAGCGGTGTCGTTCCTCTTTTGGGAATATTGCACCATGACCGGACTCTGGGAAAGTATTTTGAGATAGGACTGCACAATTCATCAAATATTAATTGGGCGTTTACCCCGATAAACGAGAGGGTAGCCTCCCTCCGCCTTCGGGTGGGGGGACGGATCCCGACTGTGCCCATGGTCCAAACGGCAGTTCAGAGTACCCGCCCTTTTTGGAGTCCTTGGAGGGGGTGCTGGAGAGTGCTCCTTCTGGGGATTCCCTCGCTCTATTGGGGGACTTCAACGCTCATGTTGGCAATGACAGTGAGACCTGGAGGGGCGTGATTGGGAGGAACGCCCCCCCCTGATCGGAACTGGAGTGGTGTCCTGTTATTGGACTTCTGTGCTTTTCACAGATTGTCCATAACAAACACCATGTTCAAGCATAAGGGTGTCCATATGTGCACACCATGGCCGGACTTGCGGCCGCATGTCTTGGACACTCGGGTGAAGAGAGGGGCGGAGCTGTCAACCGACCATCACCTGGTGGTGAGCCAACTCCGATGGTGGGGGAGGATGCCGGACAGACCTGGCAGGCCCAAACGTATTGTGAGGGTCTGTCGGGAACGTCTGGCAGAATCTCCTGTCAGAAGGAGTTTTAACTCCCACCTCCGGGAGAGCTTCGACCATGTACCGGGGGAGGCAGGGGACATCGAGTCCGAGTGGACCATGTTTCGTGCCTCCATTGTTGAAGCGGCCGATCGGTGCTGTGGCCGTAAGGTGGTCGGTGCCTGTCGTGGCGGCAATCCCAGAACCTCTTGGTGGACACCGGTGGTGAGGGACGCCGTCAAGCTGAAGAAGGAGTCCTATCAGGCCCTTTTGGCAGCAGACAGGTACCGACAGACCAAGCGGGGCGCAGCTACAAAGTTAGTAAGGAGATGGAAAAACTGCAATTCTTTATTTATATTTAAAAAGATGATCTATTTTAGAAAGCTATGAAAATGACTGATTTCAGGAAGGTGTGTATTTAGTTTTCATTCTTTTCAACAGTATAATGGAAGGTAACATATCAATGAAAGGGTTTAGGCACATATGAATGAATGAAGCTTTGGCTTCTTCCTGTTTTTGTCTCGCATGATCTTTTAATGCAAGATGAAAATGTGACCGAAACAAAACTGAACCTTCGCCAACAAGGACTAATGTCAATGGACCGTAGGGGTGGCAGCGGTAGTTCAGACATCGCTTTCCTCCCTGCAGAGCGCTCGGAAAACCGTTTCCGCCCAACTTTAACCCCTCATCAGAATAAACTGTGCTTCTATTCCAACAACTGAATGGCAGGACAGGAAGAGTAACTTCATCAGTGTTCTCTAGTCCTCACCAGGAAGTCAAGCGATAGTCAAACTAAGCCACGCTTTCATTTCCAGCACTAGGCTGCCGTTTAAAGGGGACACAGGTCCCAGAATAAATACAGAAAACATTACTAAGTAATAACCATAATATTGCTACCTGCTTCTGGTGCTCAAAGGAACCAAAAGATCGTATCCGAGGAAACAATCTACGCCAACGTGATCCTGACATCCTGGTACTTTTAATCAAACGTATCTCTGTGTGCATTTTAAAGCTCCCCATCACATCAGATCAGTTTTGCTATAAACGGGTTATAACTGAGCCAAACAGACTTTATTACCATTCATAAGAAGTGTGATTAGTAATACCAGCCTACAGGGCGAACAGTTTGACAATCTCTTAATTGATCAATTGAAACCCGATTATACAGATGACCTTATCTACCAAAATGTAATAATCTGTTCCTGGTAACATATCCCAACATTTCCCGAGCATTTCATCAAGATCCGTTTGTAACTTTTGGAGTCACGTTGCTAACAGATAAATGCTGGCGGAGGTAAATGTGGTACCTCATAATGTAATTATGATGCACAAAGACAAGGCATCTCCAAATCCGAGGCAACAATGTTCCACTTCTCTCAGACTGGATCAAAAGACTGTTCAGAAGAACTTCGGTAGCTAATTGACCTCACGTAACCTTTCAGCGACTGTAAAAGCGTAATAACAGAGGCATCAAGATCTGATCCGCTCCTCAGGGATGAGTCACATTTAAGCCTCAGTTCACACCAGAGCAGTTTGGTCTGCTTTAAATGGACCAGATTTCGTTTCCTCGGATAGTCCGCTTCATTTGCAAGTGAACCCTGGTTCGGTTCGGATGCAGTGTGAAAGTTCACCGGACTAAACACATGACCAAATATACGTAGTAACGCTATACGCAGATCAGTGAGAGAGCTGAACCGAAACAAGTGATAAATGCAACAATGTTGCGACTTTCAGCTCCCAAATCGAACCGAGTCCACTTGGTCCGGTGTGAAAGCAACCTTAAACAAATGTCATGGCTTTGTACCAAGTAGGGATGTTTTCAACTTACACACATAATAGCAGATTCAGGCCTGACCGTTTAACAAAAACAAGATTCCAGGAAAGCATCGGCGTGGGAGAATGTCTGGTTTATCTCGTTCTACGTCTGCGTTTCTGCGTTTCTGCAGGTGAACCCAACTGGACCTGCAGGAAGCCGAAGGAAAGGCAGCTGCTGTCCTCCAGGAACAACACGAAGCATGCACGCACACACACAACCAGCACTGAACACAGGAGAACAAGGACACACACAAGGACACACACAAGGACAAAAGACAGTCTGGCTGCTGGACGAGGAGGACCAGCTGACTCGGCACACTGAACCACAGCAGAGAGAACGATGGGATCTGTCTTACCAGGCTGTGCAACGTCCTGCTCTTGATTGTCCAAAGCAGTACCCATGTCTACACAAACACACATACAAAAACACAAGCAGATATTATTACTACAATGTGCTGAACATGAATGTTTGCTGGCCTGTGCAGCGGTACCATGACAGGCTAACCATCAGACACAAGTACACACAGACACTCCGCACATCAGACACAAGTACACACAGACACTCCGCACATCAGACACAAGTACACACAGACACTCCGCACATCAGACACAAGTACACACAGACACTCCGCACATCAGACACAAGTACACACAGACACTCTGCACATCAGACACAAGTACACACAGACACTCTGCACATCAGACACAAGTACACACAGACACTCTGCACATCAGACACAAGTACACACAGACACTCCGCACATCAGACACAAGTACACACAGACACTCCGCACATCAGACACAAGTACACACAGACACTCTGCACATCAGACACAAGTACACACAGACACTCTGCACATCAGACACAAGTACACACAGACACTCCGCACATCAGACACAAGTACACACAGACACTCCGCACATCAGACACAAGTACACACAGACACTCTGCACATCAGACACAAGTACACACAGACACTCCGCACATCAGACACAAGTACACACAGACACTCCGCACATCAGACACAAGTACACACAGACACTCCGCACATCAGACACAAGTACACACAGACACTCCGCACATCAGACACAAGTACACACAGACACTCCGCACATCAGACACAAGTACACACAGACACTCTGCACATCAGACACAAGTACACACAGACACTCCGCACATCAGACACAAGTACACACAGACACTCCGCACATCAGACACAAGTACACACAGACACTCCGCACATCAGACACAAGTACACACAGACACTCCGCACATCAGACACAAGTACACACAGACACTCCGCACATCAGACACAAGTACACACAGACACTCCGCACATCAGACACGCAAGTACTATGGACGGCGCTGTCCTGCTGGTTGGCTCAGAGTGTCTGAATGCTGTAGCCCCCTAGTGGCGATGCCTCCCACGGCCCACCCTGCAGTTAACCGTCACCGTCTCAGGACTCAGGCTGACTGGCGGAGTCCAGTAACCAAGACCAATCAGCTCTCTCTGTCCGATCCCTGTCATGTTGACCTATCTGCTCCTACCCGCGTCTGGAGAGCGGCTAAATGAAAAAGCATTTCTCACAGAGAACGATGGGAGGAGCTTACAGAATGACCAGGAGGAGGAGTCTTTATGTCTTTGCTGTCAGTAGACGAGTGACTTCCTTCGTTTGGGTGCGACTGATATTCGGTTTAGAACTTCTTGAACTAATCTCCTGATCTTCTTGCCAGATCTTCAGCATCAGTAACATCACATTAGCATGCGTGCTGAGATTTACCAAAATAAAAGCATGCATTAAAGCCGACGTGACAGCAACGTGGGTTTGGTATCTCCAGTAAAAACACTAAGTAGTGCAGACTATTCGTGCTCTTTAAAGTCTAACCCTTTTCCCTGCCTGCTTTGTAGGATTGGAGTCAGTACGCTTGGATTCGACCGAGACATTTTAAGTGTCTGTTTAGGCGTCTTTGATTCAAACAAGTCGACAGATCCTCCTGATTCTTAGGAGGAATGTTTCGGGACTAAAACGTGACGCGCCGTTCTGCAAGATCCCAAATGTTTGCCGTCGGCTGGGATACTCAGATCGCCTTGAAGTTTGTCTTCAGCGTATTACTCTACCTCAATGAAACGTACACGGAAGACAAAAAGGTCGTTTCTTATTTTGCCCGGGGGATTTTTCCATCTCCCAGTCCACCCGGACTGGAAGAATTAACGTTTCTGCACGATGGCAAAAACCTCACGGCCGTTTTATGGCTACCGGCTACTTCCTGTCCCAGTCGCTATGGTCCTCACCTGCTCCGGCGTCATCGTTGTCCAGCAGGGGGATGTAGTCCGTCTTTCCCACCGTCTCCCCCACCTTATCGTCGAAGGTCTCCGCCTCCAGCTGTTCCACAAAGTCCCTCGGCACCAGGCTCTCCGGGCCCTGCTGGGGAACACCGTCAGTCAGTGCATCGCTCAGACGCAGGTCTAACTCGGCCATGACTGCACAGAAACACAGACACAGGGGACAACGTCACGTCTTCATGTCTTCATGTCTTCACGTCTTCATGTGTGATGAGAACATGGACAGCGGAGTTTATCACACTAGAATCAAAAGGAGCATGCGAGGCTGAAAACCATCTTCATGTTGAGAGCGACGCGTCCGTGAAGGATGCGGCAGGTTTAGTGCAGTGCTTCTCAGTTATTTTCTGTTACGCCCCCCGCAGGAAAAAAATACACCCCCCCCCCCCCCCCCCAACTATAAATAATATAATTTGTCAATAAAATTGTTCAGTGTACCTCTGCATAACATTGTATCTTTATTAACAATAAAGAAAAAGTAAAGAAATATAGATCAGCTTCCAACAAATAACAACTTTATTAACATTGTTTTTAAATTTGCCTGAAATTAATATAAATAAATACATTAAATCCGTATTTAACTACAAACATTTTTTGACCAATTGAACCTTTTGATACTGAAACATAAAATAAAACAAAAAATATATAACTTAAAACTGATCAGCAACATTAACTCAGTAGCGCTATAAATATATATATATATTAACTTGCTCGTCTCCCACCGTCACCGTGAAGCTAAGCGCTACAAACGCTTCGTCATATTTCCTCGTCTTTGTTTCTGGTTGTCTAGCTACCTCCGTCTGGCTCCGCCTCTCTTTTCATCACTGTTAAATATGTTTCCGTGCCGTCTCTTGAGGGCTCGTTCGTTCACTGACCGGACGTTACGTCATAACTCCCGCTCTTCGCCGTGTGTGCGGTGAAAAAACAAACGTTCACCACAGAGCTAATGCTCCCTGCGCACACTCTGACAATGAACGCGCCACTGCCACCTACTGTAATGGATGTCCAATTACACTTAAGTCTAGTACACCGACAAAAGAAAAGCATGCTCCACAGAGGTTAATACGCGCCCCACTATTTGAGAACCGCCGGTTTAGTGCTTCAGGGACGCAGTAGGGTTTCGGACATCAACTTCAAAGTCATGGGAGAACCTCAAACACTCAATAATCCCAAATGACGCTCACAGAAATGCTCCTGAAACGATGGATACTGGAGAAGCAAGAGTAAAAGGGAGGGAAAAGGAGGTGGAGACAAGAAAAAAAGAGCAACAAGCTCAACTGCTGCGTTCATGGTGTCCAGAAAGAGTGATTCTGTTGATGAAGGGAAACGTAAAGTGAGCCGGTTCCTCAGCTGTCCAGTCAGAAACAGCGTTGTTGCTGCTTCATCACTAATTACAGCATAAAAATACAATACAGTACTAATTCCTGCCACAAGGAGGCAGCGCTCAAACTAGGATTCCTCTGAAAGAAAGGGGCGTGACCGAGCACAGTCTGTAGAGAAACTCGGACTCAGATGGAAGCTGCTCCTCCTCGACCAATGGCGACAGGCGGAACGTTCCGATTGGTGCGGCGCCACAATCCCATGTCTGACCGTCTTCTTCTGTGGTGGCCGCCGCCGGCCTCTCTGCAGCGCTCCGGTGGGTAACATTCCAACAGCCTTCCTCGCAGGATGCAAGAGTTACTGTTGAATTAATTATTACCACGAGATTATCAAAGGGAACACTTTGATGTTCTCCTTTAATGCAGCCAACGTGTGCGTGCGCGTGCGCGTGCGCTCCAGCTGCACAGCTAGCTGGGCGAGCCGATCCAACCGGTCTGTTCACTGGCGAGGTTTAACACAGAACCATCAGAACACTGAATCTACACAAACAATCAAACAAGGTGATCAGCTCTCAAGACGAGACCTTCATGATAACAAAAACTCCAATTTACGCTTTGTTTTTGACAGGAAACACATTTTCATGAGAGAATTTGGAAGATTCTTTCGCTCAGCATTCACACAAGCAGGCGCCGCCGAGGCATTCACACAGACAGACGCCGCCGAGGCATTCACACAGACAGACGCCGCCGAGGCATTCACACGAACAGACGCCGCCGAGGCATTCACACAGAGACGCCGCCGAGGCATTCACACGAACAGACGCCGCCGAGGCATTCACACGAACAGACGCCGCCGAGGCATTCACACAGAGACGCCGCCGAGGCATTCACACGAACAGACGCCGCCGAGGCATTCACACGAACAGGCGCCGCCGAGGCATTCACACGAACAGACGCCGCCGAGGCATTCACACAGACGGACGCCGCCGAGGAATTCACACGAACAGACGCCGCCGAGGCATTCACACAAACAGACGCCGCCGAGGCATTCACACGAACAGACGCCGCCGAGGCATTCACACAGACGGACGCCGCCGAGGCATTCACACAGACGGACGCCGCCGAGGCATTCACACAGACGGACGCCGCCGAGGCATTCACACAGACGGACGCCGCCGAGGCATTCACACGGACAGACGCCGCCGAGGCATTCACACGAACAGACGCCGCCGAGGCATTCACACAGACGGACGCCGCCGAGGCATTCACACAGACGGACGCCGCCGAGGCATTCACACAGACGGACGCCGCCGAGGCATTCACACGGACAGACGCCGCCGAGGCATTCACACGAACAGACGCCGCCGAGGCATTCACACAGACGGACGCCGCCGAGGCATTCACACAGACGGACGCCGCCGAGGCATTCACACGGACAGACGCCGCCGAGGCATTCACATAGACGGACGCCGCCGAGGCATTCACACAGACGGACGCCGCCGAGGCATTCACACAGACGGACGCCGCCGAGGCATTCACACGGACAGACGCCGCCGAGGAATTCACACAGACGGACGCCGCCGAGGCATTCACACAAGCAGACGCCGCCGAGGAATTCACACAGACGGACGCCGCCGAGGCATTCACACGAACAGACGCCGCCGAGGAATTCACACAGACGGACGCCGCCGAGGCATTCACACCAGCAGACGCCGCCGAGGCATTCACACGAACAGACGCCGCCGAGGCATGAGACAGAAATGAATGAGCTCCGTTTCATCCAGAAGCGTAATCTTGCCCGAACAGTTGCCAGGGCGACGTGTGATGTAACAGAAGTCCTAATCCCAACAATCACTCTGCATCCCGCCCCTTTAAGGGACGACAACAGGACGCATCGTTGTGATGGATTAATCGCGGCGCCGCTCTGGGATCAGGAGCCTGGAGTCGGTTCCTGCTCAAGGGCACTGCGGCAGGGCAGAGCCTCAATTTGCTGCCTGATAAGACAACATCTGCATGGCCCGCCTCCGATCTCAGCGGAAGCAAGAGGAATCGAACCCAGAACCTTCTTGCTCGGTGGCTACAGTGCTACACACTACTTAGGATAATTGATCACTCCAAACTGTCCGTAGGTGAGAGTCGTCCACGCAATGCGCTGCTAAACCCCGCCCCTCACTTGTGGGAGGGGCTCCAGCAACACGGGCGGACATTAAAACACAAAGCATTGAGATAAGCAGCTGATGATGCAACAGCAGCTGTTCAAGCTGAGCCTGAGGAGCCGCCAGAGAACAGGGGGGGGGGGGGGGGGGGGGGCGGAGCCAAAAATAAATCTGCGTTTTCCCTTAGTCCTTAAACGTGTCCTCTGAATGCAACATCGGATGAAGCAGAGGTGACTGTTAACAGGGTTCGTGTGTGTGTGCGTGTGTGCGTGTGTGCGTGTGTGTGTGTGTGTGTGCTTCTCTCCTGCTTCACATTCCATTGCATGTTTGTGTGTTTTATATTAAAGTCATTCTACAGGAATGCAGCTTGAATGCAGGACATCCCAGAATGCCGAGCGTCAGCGTGTCACAGGAAAACGCTGACCGCGTTTACCTTCAGTAGGAAAGTGCACGGCGCACCGTAGCGAAGTGAGACCCTGACGCCACTCGAACCTGTCCACCCGTCCACCCGTCCACCTGTCCCCTGCAGAGGACAGACGGATTATTGGCAGCTGTATTGATCCGACGGCAGGAACAGATCCGAGAGGACAGGAAGGGCGACTAGCGTGAAGAAGCTTCTGAGGCGAGGCTTCTGATGTTGCCCGACGAGTACAAGCTGCCAAAAGCAATGACAACAGTGCACGATAGTCCCCGCCCACGGATGAAACGTGCACGTTTAGAAAGTGAAAGTCAGAAACGCTGCAGTTATATAACAGGCCTGTGCAACGTGCTGCAGGTCCCGAGTCCTGCACAACTCGACTATTACTCAGGTTAGCGTTAGCGCGCTAGCTCTGATCACCTCCCGTCCCTCCAGACTCGTCTGTAAATCAATGAAGACCAGATTGCTGAGACTATTGATCAGGAAAAAAGAGAGTGAGAGTAACGTTCAGTTAGCTTTATTGCAGGCTAGCACGCTCTGTGAGGTGTGTGTGTGTGTGTGTGTGCGTGTGCGTGTGCGTGTGTGCTGTCTTCTGCTCCATGTTTGTGTAATTCAAGGATTACTGCAGCCCGTTAGCCGTAGCATTACTGAGCAGGCAGACGGCGATGACCTCCAGCCTGCCTGCTCTTCCTCTCCACTCTTCCTCAGGACACACACACACACACACACACACACACACCCTATTGTTGCATTGTGAGAATGAACACACTGCAATGGAATGTGAAGCAGAAGAGAATCTCACACACGCAGGTCAAACTCTAATCCCAACACAAACAGCGTCGGTGGACAAATCAGGACCAGCAGACGAGTCCTCGCTGCTGCTTCTCCTCACCGAGCAGACGAGTCCTCGCTGCTGCTTCTCCTCACCGAGCAGACGAGTCCTCGCTGCTGCTTCTCCTCACCGAGCAGACGAGTCCTCGCTGCTGCTTCTCCTCACCAAGCAGACGAGTCCTCGCTGCTGGTCCTCACCGAGCAGGCGAGTCCTCGCTGCTGCTTCTCCTCACCGAGCAGACGAGTCCTCGCCGCTGGTCCTCACCGAGCAGACGAGTCCTCGCTGCTGCTCCTCACCGAGCAGACGAGTCCTCGCGGCTCCTCCTCACCGAGCAGACGAGTCCTCGCGGCTCTTCACCGAGCAGACGAGTCCCCGTGGCTCCTCGTCACCGAGCAGACGAGTCCTCGCTGCTGGTCCTCACCGAGCAGACGAGTCCTCGCTGCTGCTCCTCACCGAGCAGACGAGTCCTCGCTGCTGCCCCTCCTCACCGAGCAGACGAGTCCTTGTTTCTCCTCACTGCGTCCTGTCGTCTCTCCACATTAACACATTAAAGCGTGCTGTACTAAGAACAGAACATAGAGACGGCCGCTCCACTTCCTGTTTCTCCCACTGTTGTTATGGAACCAGGACTAGTTTTCTCCTTTGGCTGACGGGAAAGAGAGGAGCCCGACCAGAGGTCAAAGTTTAAAAAACTGCGCGCCTCCGTAGAAAAAGGACGCGCACGACAATCGTGGTGTCGTTACTGTTTAATTCCCACTAGGCCATACTGTGTCTAGATATGAAATGATAAAATCCCACCAGGGCTCTTGGGTCAACGGATGCCCTTTCCAAATTGTTCCAGAGTCGATTTCATTAAATCTAAGAACCTTATAACATAATAATATATACTATAATATAATAATATACTATAGTATACGAGTATTTACAATCTGTGACAGTTGACCTCTACTCACTAAATCATCTCGTCTCAGCAGCAAGGCCAACCGTGCTCTCCTGCCTGTCTTTGTTTCCACCAGGAAGCAGTCATGACTGGGGTCACAACGGTGATAAGGAACCAGTAAAAGCTCTAATGATTGATGAACTGTTGAGAACAAGCCGTAAAGGAAAGCAGCCAGTCAAAGAGCAGCCTGTCAAAGAGCAGCCAGTCAAAGAGCAGCCTGCTTTATTGTTCGGGGAGGAGCATTAGAACAAAGTGAAGGAGCGTCGTTATGAATAAAAAACAACGAGGACAGCACTCTGAGGGCGCAGACCTCCGCCAAGCTGCTCATTCCCCTCCTAACTGGATCTACACCGTCCACACAGGGATCTGGATTGGATCTACACCGTCCACACGGGGATCTGGATCATCACCAAAAGGTTCTAGATTGTTCTTGGTATCTTTATACACCACCCAAATCCGTTTGTCCTCTCCTAATTCCACAGTGTCTCAGCAATGGGAGGGATTTCCCCTCGGACTTCGTCCAATCGATGAGCGCCCCCCTTTCAACCGTGTGATGCTGCTCAGAAAGTTCAGTCCGCTTTGGAAATCACAGTGTGAAAGCAGAACCGAAACAAGTGATACCGAAACCACCGTAAAGGGGACATATTAGTCTTTGGTCCAAACAGCAAACAGATGCTGCAGGACAGCGTCCCTCATTCCTGTCTCAAACAGCTCTGTCAGAAAAGCCTCTTAAAATGAAACCAAAACCATGGTAACCGGTGAGGTGACTTTTGGGAGCAACATGGCCACCGAGATTCAACCATACATGGAGTCCGACATCAACAAAAATGAGGAAGTGGAGGCTCATGAGCAATTTGGTGAGAGAAGGACAACAAGATGTCTCTGAATGGTTAGTTATTACCCCTTTGTTATCAGCACTAGTCTCTCTGTATTATTCTACACCTTAGTGCGGTCTGAATGGTTAGTTATTACCCCTTTGTTATCAGCACTAGTCTCTCTGTATTATTCTACACCTTAGTGCGGTCTGAATGGTTAGTTATTACCCCTTTGTTATCAGCACTAGTCTCTCTGTATTATTCTACACCTTAGTGCGGTCTGAATGGTTAGTTATTACCCCTTTGTTATCAGCACTAGTCTCTCTGTATTATTCTACACCTTAGTGCGGTCTGAATGGTTAGTTATTACCCCTTTGTTATCAGCACTAGTCTCTCTGTATTATTCTACACCTTAGTGCGGTCTGAATGGTTAGTTATTACCCCTTTGTTATCAGCACTAGTCTCTCTGTATGTTTCTACACCTTAGTGCGGTCTGGCTGGTTAGTTATTACCCCTTTGTTATCAGCACTAGTCTCTGTATTATTCTACACCTTAGTGCGGTCTGGCTGGTTAGTTATTAGCCCTTTGTTATCAGCACTAGTCTCTCTGTAGGTTTTTACACCTTAGTGCGGTCTGGCTGCCAGTCTCACACGGACAGCTACTAACTCGGTATATGTGTGTCCATGTCCCGGTTTATTTATCAAAACTGACACCGACAGCAGCAAAGTGAAAGACAGTAATGCAAAGGTATTTAATCTACTCCTGTTATAACAATAATATAACAGTATCAAGCAAACTGTGAGGTCACATTCGAAAAGAGTGCTGCCAGACGTTTCAATACTTGATCACCGAACTACGCAGGATTGACTGGGTGGTTTAATTTAGCAGTTTTTAGTTTGGTAACGACCCGAAACCACCAAATATTAGTGTATAAACATGTTGTTTTAAATATGTCCTCTTTAAAGATAGAACTAGAGAAGCATTCAGAGAGGGCAAACAGCCCCCCCAACTGGATCGACACCGTCCACATGGTTCTTGGTATCTTTACACACCAACCATGAAAACTTAAAGTGTATTTTTATCTGATTTTTGAATCCGTAAATGAGGTTTTCAGTGTGCAGAACATTAAATATTTTTACCCACTCCATTCGGGATCTGATCTGGATGAAAGTTGGTGGTGAGATTGAGACCCCCACCCTACATGACTGTGTCAAATTCCATAAACATTGGCCAATAATCAACAGAGATATTGAGGAACAAATCTTTCAAACTGAACCATCACCCAGGATCTCGTCTGGATCGTCAGCAAAGTGTAATAATCTGTTCCCGTAATCATCTGTTCCCGTAATCATCTGTTCCCGTAATCATCTGTTCCCGTAATAATCTGCTCCCGTAATCATCTGCTCCCAGTAATCATCTGTTCCCGTAATAATCTGTTCCCGTAATCATCTGTTCCCGTAATCATCTGTTCCCGTAATCATCTGTTCCCGTAATAATCTGTTCCCGTAATAATCTGTTCCCGTAATCATCTGTTCCCGTAATCATCTGTTCCCGTAATCATCTGTTCCCGTAATCATCTGTTCCCGTAATCATCTGTTCCCGTAATAATCTGTTCCCGTAATAATCTGTTCCCGTAATCATCTGTTCCCGTAATCATCTGTTCCCGTAATAATCTGTTCCCGTAATAATCTGTTCCCGTAATAATCTGTTCCCGTAATAATCTGATCCCGTAATAATCCGTTCCCGTAATCATCCGTTCCCGTAATCATCCGTTCCCGTAATAATCCGTTCCCGTAATAATCCGTTCCCGTAATCATCCGTTCCCATAATCATCTGTTCCCGTAATAATCCGTTCCCGTAATAATCCGTTCCCGTAATAATCCGTTCCCGTAATAATCTGTTCCCGTAATCATCCGTTCCCGTAATAATCCGTTCCCGTAATAATCTGTTCCCGTAATAATCTGTTCCCGTAATAATCTGTTCCCGTAATCATCCGTTCCCGTAATAATCTGTTCCTGGTAACATTCCCAACATTACCTGAACATGTACTCCAGCTCTGTCCAGAATGTTTTGAGTTTTCTTGCTGACATCGCCTCCCCTCGGCGGGGGCAGTGGCGCCGTCGCTGTCCCAGACGCAAGTCTTCCAGCAGCAGAGCAGCAATGCATGATGGGTACCCAGTGCTGACCCCGATGAGCGTATCCTGCTACAGACGGAACGACTCCGCTGCTCATCGACAGCCAATCAGGAGAGGAGAAGGAAGCCACAGCAGATCAGTCTGTCTTACGTGGCCCTCGGTCAGCCGACATTTCACCGACAACCCTTTTGGCTCGTCTTAAGTACTTCCTCTCTTCCACTCCAGCGATCACTTCCTGACTCACCCTTTCCTCGCATTATTCCCCTCGTTTTTTATTAACGTGACATTTCCTTCTATTCACGAGGATCTGCACCGGGAACGAACGTACCGACAGCGCCATCGCACGAAAGGGCCTGAGAAGCTCCTCACTGCTGGATGAAGAGCTCCATCTTCATCTTCTTCATCTGTTCAGAGAGCGTTCCAGTTTTATGGGAAGCACTTCACAATGATCTGAGCTCCAACGGGTTCCTGAAGGTCGACAGGTCTCTTCCTCGACCTCGACTTATTTCAAAAGCCGATTTAATATTTAATAATATTAAATATTGTAATTTTGTTCCATTAAATGAACCAATGCGTCGCTGCAGCAACAGACGAGCTCTCAGGCCTGAGGCCTGTCAGTCATTCATTCATTCATTCATTCATTCATCTCGTCTTCAGCCGCTTCCCAGAGGTATGGGTCGCGGCTGTTGCTGGAACCCGTCCCAGCTGGCGACAGGTGAGAGGCGGGGCACACCCTTGATGAGACGCCAGCTCATTGCAGGGCCACATGGAAGACAGACGATCACACCCACGGACCACGTTACAGCAACCAGTTCACAAACTGCATGTTCAGGGTGGTGGGGGGCAGAGAACCCAGAGAAAACGCAGGGAGAACCCAGGGAGAACCCGGAGAGAACCCGGAGAGAACCCAGGGAGAACCCAGGGAGAACCCGGAGAGAACCCGGAGAGAATGCAGGGAGAACCCGGAGAGAACCCAGGGAGAAACCGGAGAGAACCCAGGGAGAACCCGGAGAGAATCCGGAGAGAATCCAGGGAGAACCCAGAGAGAACCCAGGGAAAACCCGGACAGAATCCAGAGAGAACCCGGAGAGAACCCAGGGGGAACCCGGAGAGAACCCAGGAAGAACCCACCAACTCTGCGCAGAAAAGCCCCAGGCGGAATTGACCCAGGAACCTTCTTGTTGCGAGACCACACTGCTACCCGCTGCGCCACCGTGCTGCCTGAGCTGAGATAATTAGCCCAGCTCAACATTGGAAGGTCGGAACGCTTGGCTGCAGGAGAGCGATGCGGCCCGTCCGGCGGCCCGTCCGGCGGCCCGTCCGGCGGCTCGCTGACTCCGAACAGAGACTCACGCCGATAGCGCCGGCATACCTCCGAGCGCGCTTTGCCTCCGTTTGTTCCAGGAACCCCGTCACCACCGTTAAACTGGTGAGAAGCTGCGGTGAAGCGGCTGCAGGGGAAACACCGGAGCCGCCGACATCCTGAGACAAGAAAACAGATGTTCTTGTGGCCTCGGTGGCTCGGGTCCCGGGTTCCAGAAGGTTCTGGACTCTGGACCAGACACTCAGAACACAGGAAGCTGAAACGTCTCCAACCAGACGTGACCTGGACGAAAGACAGCCCGACAGACGCGTCGCTCTAGTTCTCAGACGTTCCATTCGGGGAACGGCCCCTCCCAGTGGTTGAAAATGTGTGGAGTCAAGTTTCACTTCTGAAGTCTGAACAGCACTGAATGGAAACAAATCCATTCCTGATGAGTCAGCAAAAACTGCAATACCAATGCTAAACACTAGTCTCTGTTGACAGGCAGACATGTGGACGGAGACACTGGCGCAGGACAGGCAGACATGTGGACGGAGACACCGCTGCAGGACAGGCAGACGTGTGGACGGAGACACCGGCGCAGGACAGGCAGACGTGTGGACGGAGACACCGGCGCAGGACAGGCAGACGTGTGGACGGAGACACCGGCGCAGGACAGGCAGACATGTGGACGGAGACACCGGCGCAGGACAGGCAGACATGTGGACGGAGACACCGCTGCAGGACAGGCAGACGTGTGGACGGAGACACCGGCGCAGGACAGGCAGACGTGTGGACGGAGACACCGGTGCAGGACAGGCAGACGTGTGGACGGAGACACCGGCGCAGGACAGGCAGACATGTGGACGGAGACACCGGCGCAGGACAGGCAGACATGTGGACGGAGACACCGGCGCAGGACAGGCAGACATGTGGATGGAGACACCGGCGCAGGACAGGCAGACATGTGGACGGAGACACCGCTGCAGGACAGGCAGACGTGTGGACGGAGACACCGGCGCAGGACAGGCAGACGTGTGGACGGAGACACCGGCGCAGGACAGGCAGACATGTGGACGGAGACACCGGCGCAGGACAAGCAGACATGTGGACGGAGACACCGGCGCAGGACAGGCAGACATGTGGACGGAGACACCGGCGCAGGACAGGCAGACATGTGGGCGGAGACACCGGCGCAGGACAGGCAGACATGTGGACGGAGACACCGGCGCAGGACAGGCAGACATGTGGACGGAGACACCGCTGCAGGACAGGCAGACAGACTAAACGTGATCGTTTCCACTTCATTCTCTCCGGATGAATGATCTTTGACATCGTCCTGCAGATGTTTTATCCAGCGAGTTAGCCAGACCTGTCTGACCTGCGTGACCCCCCCCCCTCCCCCTCCCCCTCCCCCCAACCTGCCTGACCCCCCCCTTATCTGTCACAGGACACTCAAGGCTGATTGGATCAGGTACTTCGGTCAGTCTCACTCAGTAATCTGGACGGGGGACGGAAGAAGGGACAGTCGCCCATGCTGTGGGATCTGTTGCCACGGGTTACACACCGTACATCATCGGCTCCGCTGTGATTGGTTCTCGTATCTACGAAGTGTTACGTAATCACTTTGTTTGTTTTTCAGCACCGTTACTCAAAAAAAAAGAGTCGGTTGAGAGCAAGAGACGAAGCAAAACTCAGTTTTGGGTATTTGGTTTTATGAAATGGATTCACAAATGTTCAAGTAAAAGGAAATGTAGAAAAATATAACAAATATAAATCTGTAATACAGAACAGCTTGCAGCTTTCTCCTCGAGGAATCGTCTCTTTCATTTCACCGACTCGAAGGATCTGACCTTTGACTCTTATTTTCAGCCGGTTTTTAGTCTCACATGCTAAGCTAAAAGCTAGTGCACTCCTTCCATCATTACAAAAGATAACCCGCCTCCTGATAAAGCTTCATTTAAATCTTATTGGAACAGAACACGGCATCTCTCAGGCAGACCGGGGGACTATTCTACGCTGGCGTAGGGCGGAGGGATACACTCCGAGTGCCGCTGCAATGAGGAATCACCGAAGCCATCTGACCCTCACGACAGGCTTCACTTTAGCAGGGGGTTCATCAGCATCATCAGCATCATCAGTAACCAGGGGCAACCAGCCCCCCCCTAAAGGTCCAGGCTGGCTTCATGATCAAACATGCTGCCGTAAAGTTGGGCCTTAAAGACTAAAACTTCTGGACACCACTGCTTAAAGTATAAAGTACGCTGGTGCAGTATTTTAATATACATATATATTATGAATACACATAATGAACAACGGAGTTTATCTCCCAGGTAGAGCCACAGCCTGCCGTAAAGCATCTTCATCCTCCAGTCTTCCTCACAGACTCAATGAATGGGCAGAGCTAGCTTGCCACTCTGCTAGCTTCACGGAACGCACGGATTCCACCTCAGCGGCTCGCCCGAGCGCCAGAAGCGCCGCAACCAGCCGACCTTCAACGGAAGCAGCGCCGGAACAGGTGACCGTTCCCCGCTGGCGTGAGGCGGGCGATGACGTCGACAGCGGACGCCCCTCGGATACGGATTAATAGAGAGGCGCAGTAGCAGCTACGCACTCCGCCCGCCGCGTCCCACATTTCGGAGTTTCGAAGCAGCACCCTGAACGCAACACGAGCCTGCGCCGCCGCCGTAATGCGCGCGCGCATGAGATCACTCACCCGAAATCAGCGTCATTTCACTGCTGCTTCGGCAGCGCGACAGTCTCCGCCCGCGGCCTACACACCCACCCGCAAACACGCGCACCTCCCCGCGCACCGTGGGTGAAACACGCGCGTGTACGTCTCGGCTCGACTCACTTTGATCGTTGTCCGTTCAGCAGGAGTCTCCGAACGTCGCCGTCACCGCTACGATCCGCCCACCGAATGTGCGCTCAGCTCGGCCTCGGGCTAATACGCCCCGCCCCGGAGAGGTTCTGCTCCAATCAGAGATCGACGCTGTCGAGCGGCTCTCATTCTGTCCAATAGGATTAACGCTATGGTTTAAGTGACAATAGAATTGTCCAATCATAGTGTTCAAAGCCGGGGCGACCTCTGCGTCGTCACCGGCTGCCCTTTTGACGGACATCCCGGACACACAATGGAGGAGTTTGACTCCTTTTACGGGGCGGTGCCGGTCCAATCCCCGGGAGGAAGAGACTCTGGATACGGCCACAGTCCAGGAAGACGCCCCGATACCGATACCGCCCATAGCAATGGCATTTCACTGGGTTCGGCTGGTTGGATTTATTTCAGAATATTCGGAGTCACATGTCGGTTCTCACAAGGTTGTTAACAATTAAATAAATGACGCCAAGTCTCCCCACCCAGGGCCCAGCCTAACAGCAGCCTAAGCAGCTGCTTAGGCCCCCCTGGCCACTAGGGGGCCCCCGACCTGGCAATGCTATTTAGCATTATGCAGAAGGTGATGCGCAGCGTGCGTAAAAACTGCCTACAGCTAATCTTGGCAGCTATCCTGATTGGGTAATGTTTTTTTAAAATAAAGTTTTAAATACATTTTAAAACGAATAAGTATGCAAATAATAAAAATAATAATAGGCTTTATTTATATAGCACTTTTTTTTATAAATAAAATTCCCAAAGTGCTTTTACAGATAATAAAAAAATAATAATAAAATAAACATGGACCATACAAACAAAAAATAAATAAACAAACATTCATCGGTGCAAAACAGATGTTTAAATGCAACAGTGGCGCAATTGATGGCACAATTGATGAGACGAGGTAGCCAGCAATAATCCTAAAATAATAAAACAATGTTAAAAAAATAAAAAAATAAATGAAAAGTAATTAAAACAGAGGACTCCATCAATTAAAAGCCAGTCTATATAAATAAGTTTTCAGAAGTGTTTTAAAAGAAGTAACTGAATCTGCAAGCCGTATATTTTCAGGCAGGTCGTTCCAAAGCCGAGGGGCCCTGATGGCGAACGCTCTGTCACCTTTAGATTTCAATCTCGACTTCGGAACGACCAGAAATCCTCGACCCGAGGATCTCAGGCTGCGGGGGGGCTCATATAACAACAATAAATCATAAAAATAAGTTGGGCCCAGACCCATAAGAGCTTTAAAAGCGATCAGTAAAATCTTAAAATCAATTCTAAATTGGACTGGCAGCCAGTCAGTGTATAAAGATCACATAACAATGGCCAGCGGGGTATCCTGTTTGGGTGGTTGAAACCTACAACCTACAGACGTTGGGCCTGACCTTGGGATGATTGGTCGCCTTATTGTAAGCAAACTAGCGTGGAAGCTAGCGATGCGCGATACAAACAGCGGTCTGCGGCGTCACTCGTCTTCATGCCTCAGAGAATTTATCCGTCAGGTGCCGAAAAACGGAAGAAGAAAAGAAACGGTTGCAAGGTAATAAATATTTCTTGTTGTTTTGTTGTGACGAGGTTGATAGAAGGTCATTTGTGCAAACGCCACACTGGTGTAAGCGGGCGGTTATTTATGCAGCACGTGCTTTCTTTGTTTGTGTTTGTTTTGTCGTGCGCTGATTGGAGCAGGTGTGCTAGCAGCACCTGGGGGGGCGTCGGCCGCTGATGGGGCGGGTTTATATACTCTCTCCCTCTCTCTCTCTTTCTGGCTGGTGTCCTCGCGTTGGGCCCTGGATTTAAGGCTGGTGTGTTTTTAGCCTAGCTTGCCTCTGAAGTTTGTTTCTTTGCTAGTCTATTAGCTCACCTACGTAGCCTCGCTGCATAGAGGTAATTCCTCAGCTCTGTATGTGACGTGTTTGGTGTGTGTTTATGTATGGCCCAGGTCACTCTAGCAGGGGGGGGGGGCTGCCTCGTTTGTTTGCATGGTTTCTTTTATTACCTTCGTTTTGACCCGGGTTTGTAGAGTGCTTTGTTTACAGACCCTTTTTGGTTGCTTGTCTTTAGTTGGCAGTGCACTGCCGAGGTGCCCTTGAGCAAGGGCCCCTTGTCCTTATTTTGCTTAGGGCCCCCAAATAACCTGGGCCGTCCCTGCTCCCGCCTGAAGGCAACACGTTCAGATCGCATCTGAAGTTAGTGAAGAGATGCGAACTCGCTCCTCGTTCCTAACTGGATCTCATACCTGTCAACCTCCAAGGCTCCATGGCCTTAC
Organism: Brachionichthys hirsutus; assembly: GCF_040956055.1. NCBI lineage: Eukaryota > Metazoa > Chordata > Actinopteri > Lophiiformes > Brachionichthyidae > Brachionichthys > Brachionichthys hirsutus. The sequence continues at coordinate 2,307,478 of NC_090910.1, forward strand.
AAACCGTTGATTTTTTCCTTACAAAATACAAAATAACCTTACACCATATATTTTTTTTCAAATGCGTTTATTTATGTACATAGTTGGACATTATTAATTAGGATAGAGTTTAATTTTGATATTTTAACTAAACTAATAGTCACTAAATATCTTTATATGTAAAATGTATTTCGTGTCAAAACCGGGAAAAAATATGGAAGAATTAAAATGCTGGAAGTTTAATGTTCTCTATAAACTGAAAAACATGGATTATTGAGTCACGTCCGGTTCCGCTCGTCTTTGTTCAGGAGGGCCGGGATTATTTATTAGAGATTAAGCTAGAACCTTCTGATGGTCTGGGTTCCAAACAGAACTTCTCGTCTCCAAGGATGGTTGTTGGATGGATGGATGGATGGATGCATCTGAGCCTCTTTAGGGGTGCTTTCACACTGCACCAAGAGGACTTGGTTCCTTTGGGAGCAAACTCCTGCATTTATAATTTGCTGAAAGGTCTGCGTTCACACTGTGATTTATTCACAAAACGAACTTTCGGAGCAACGTCATGTGGCTGAAAGGGGCGCTCGTCGATTGGACAAAGTAGAAGGGGAAGTCCCGCCCTCTCCCATGTTAAATGTTACACAACGCTAGTCGTTTCTAACAAAGACAAAGTCGCTGGAGACTGAAGTGGACTCCAGGACTACAAATAGTTAATAAAATGGACTCCAGGACTACAAATAGTTAGTAAAGTGGACTCCAGGACTACAAATAGTTAATAAAATGGACTCCAGGACTACAAATAGTTAATGAAGTGGACTCCAGGACTACAAATAGTTAATGAAGTGGACTCCAGGACTACAAATAGTTAATAAAGATACAGTACAAGACTTTTTTTTTCTTGTTGAAGATTCATGTAAATATTTACACCATCAATATAATAGACAAGACAAAGATAGACATTTTCTAATTTTTATTCAATAATTCATTTATGTTTGTGAATTTTATCGCTCTAAATTGTCAATACAGTATGTGTGGCGACATGTTCAGGGTGCACCCCCGCCGCTCGCCCACAGCCAGCGGTGATAGGTGCTGCAACACCTATGACCTGCAAGGCGTGGGGGGGCGGGGGTGCACGATGCCGGGCCGTGAATGGTTGTCTGTGTGGCGACATGTTCAGGGTGCATCCCCGCCTCTCGCCCACAGCCAGCGGTGATAGGTGCTGCAACACCTATGACCTGCAAGGCGTGGGGGTCCGGGGTACACGGACCTGATCGTCTCACCGAAAAGACTTGGATGGGTCTTCGGATTTCTTTGACCTCCGAAAGAGGCCACAGAAAGACCTGAAGACCCGAACAAAAGCGTTGCTCTTCTGTTTCTTTGTCTTCTCCAGACATGTCACCAGCATGTCGACGACCAGCGTGTAAATTGGCACTTTCTTCCCCATCAGGATCATGCAGACTGTCCATGTGTCGTCCATCAGTTTGCAGAGCTTCTTATGGACAGCTTTGGCGAGCTCTTTGACCTGTTTCAGGTTCATCTCCAGAGAGATGCTCGACTCCTGCATCCTGGCGACTAACAGACTCGTCATCAGCTCGGTCATTTCCGTCATGTCCGTTATGTCAACGTTCGTCCCCTGGAAGATCCTTGAGAAGAGCACTGTGACAATACAGCGGCACCGCTTCTCCAAGTCTTCAGGCGACGCTGCTGTTTGGACGTCACACCTCTCTTCAGTGGGGAGATCTTCCTCTTCCACAGGCACCAAAGGCACCCCTTCCATGATGGCCGGGGCCTCTGGTGGCTCTGGAAGAATTTCCTTTTTCCTTTCTGTGGGTTCACAGACGACATTTTCTTGGACGACGGCATCGGCGGCATTTTTAATGGAACATCGCACGTCGTCTGGAGGAATAAAATCTCCCACATTCACTGCCGGCACTTCCTTCGCTTTCTTCCTGCAGAGGAATTTGCGGACCTTGGGTGCAAATCTCTGGAGGAGCACCTTGAAGTGCAGCAGTATCCTCAACCAATTGTTCCCGGGATTTTTGAAGACACGCGGCTCACTTGCTTCCGGCGTGTTCGCAGTTTTTACGGGGCTGCTGTGTGACGAAGAGCATAAGCTCTTCATCACCTCGTTGGATAAAAGCCGTGACATTTCATACGGTGTCGCGACCTCAACGACCTCTGGAACACCCATTGTAAAGGCAAGGACCGGTGGAATCACGTCTTGCAGCGCTTCCTGGACTTGCTGGTGTGCAACAGCAAAGCCGGTCCCTGACGTTTTTGCTTTCAGGGGAGAACTGGGAATCTTTTCAAGCAGTTCTGGAGCTTTTTCCAGAACTGCTTGACGCACATCATCAGTTACGACTTGAACTAAATCTGTGAACAAATTCCCAAGCTGTGCGTCAGTATTCGGATCAAAGGTCCCTGACTGAAGACCCTCCCACTCTTCCTTGGTGAGATTCCCAAGGAATCCTGTGAAAAGCTCACCGAGCTGTAAAGTGGATTGTGCATGGAGGGCCAGAGCCTTGTCCTCGGAGTTCTGTGGTGATGCTTGCATCTCCGTAATTGTCGTTGATCTTTGGTAGATACCTGAGAGTGTTCGTGTGTTTGTATATATAGGTTTCCTCCAGATGACTTCAACAGCACATCAAAGTGGAATATCACCATACACATCAATAGGTAACCCTTTGATGTGCACCCCCCCCGCCACCATCAAAGACAATAGTATGACACGTTACATCAAAGACAATAGTATACATCAAAGACACAGTAACATAGCATGGCAGCAATTTCATCACAAACATGGTCCCAAGAAAACTCTGATCTTGATTCCCATTTACAAACAAACAATCTCATTTTTAAATGCTGAAGTCTCAAAACAAAAAAACGAGAACACACTCATCAGAGGGCTTCTTGGTTAAATATGAATGAATGCTATAATAATAAATTAATTTAACATGCTGATCAAAATATCTGTATCAATTCTAATGAGTGTTTGTCGCGTGTGTGAATATATTTCCATGCAAACACATCCTTTTCTTCTCATGCCCGTTGCCTGTGACCTGCAGGTGTCCTCCAGTGCTGCAGATGGCGCTGTTCATTCTGACATCATCCTGACCTTGTACTATCTATCAGTGTAGTGGATTTTCATTGGGACAGCTAGTGCTGCCAAACCATATAAAACATGTCAGAGAACCCGATGCCTGATTTACGCACTGAAACAGATCCGTGACGATTTCACAGGTTCTCCAGAGAAAATAGTAAAACCGCTTGATCTCAATCCTCCGTGTAAAGTTACAATTTCAGAGGTGTGTTCAAACTGAGTCAAAGACGAGTTAGACCAGGGGTCCCCAAACTTTTTCCTGTAAGGCCCACATAACGTCTCCCTTCTCTGATGGAGGGCCGGGGTCAGTTTGTACAGGAAAAGTGTGACGATGGCAGGGGGGGGGGGCTAAACATTTATTGTTTTCCAGACAGCCACCAAATAACCAAATAATACAATAAATAATATTTATTATTATATATACCGTATTTTTTGGATTATACGTCGCTCCGGATTGTAGGTCGCACCAGCCAAAAAATGCATAATTAAGAAGAAAAAAACATATATAGGTCGCACTGGAGGATAAGTCGCATTTTTGGGGAAAATTTATTTGATAAAATCCAACACCAAACAACATATAGCACAAAGAACATGCTAACACGTTTACCAAAATATCAGGTTTTATTCCGAATCATGAAATCCAAGGAAATCTTCATCCTCGGTGTCACTTTTGAACAACTCCCCCAACTCGGCAGGTAGACAAGACGCCGCTTCCTCTTCTACGTCGCTTACATCAGACTCGTCGTCAGTTGCAGTTCCAATTATTCCAGCCTTTCTGAATCCCGACAGGATGGTTGCGGTTGTCACTGAAGCCCATGCTTTGTCGATCCATTCAATGACTTCCAGGAAAGTTGCATGGCGCATTCTCCCGGTTGCCGTGAAGCTGTGCTCTCCATCCGTCATCCACTGCTCCCACAGGTTACGCAAAACTGCCTTAAAGCTCCTATTCACGGAGATATCAAGTGGCTGGAGTATTTTGGTTAAGCCTCCAGGGATGATGGCAGGTATGGAGTTGAAAAATTTTAATTTATTTTTTAACTGTGGTGTGATGTGCGCTCTCATGCTATCCATCACAAGCAGAGCTTTGCGTGCTCTAAAGAAGCCATCCGGTCGCTTATTGTAGCACTTTGTAAGCCACAAGTTCATCATTTCTTGATCAATCCACCCTTTCGCGTTCACGGCGATTTCAACTGAGGAGGATTGGATTTTTGGCATGGTTTTTCGTTTGAAAATGACCATCGGTGGCAGTTTTGATCCGTCTCCACAACATGCCAGCACCACTGTGAAGTGTGATCTCTCATGACCAGTTGTAACGATATTCACACTTTTTTGCCCTTTCTCTGCAACACTTCGGCCCATGGGGATGTCAAAAGTGAGGGGGACCTCGTCCATGTTAATAATATGATCCGGTGTCACGTTGTGATCACTTACATGCTTTTCAATGAACGCGCGGAAACTGTCAACCTTGGCTTGGAAGTCCGCTGGCAGTTTTTGGGACAGTGTCGTCCTTGCTCTGATAGAGAGGCGTTTGCGCTGCATGAAGCGGTAACACCAAGAAGGTCCTCCCGCAAAGCCGTTTATATTCACCTCCTTGGCAACCACTTGGGCGCGGAGACGCAACTGCACCGTTGACAAACCTCTCCCAGAAGCACGTTGTTCAAGCACCCATGCGTGAACTCGTTCCTCCAACTGTGGCCACCTAGCTTGTCGCCCGCGATTAGCTTTCTTTGTTTTCTTCATTTCAGTAAGCGTAACCTCCGCTTTTCGCCAGTCCCTTACAAGTTTTTCGCTCACTCCAAACTTTCTTTCTGCTGCTCGATTGCCGTTTTCGGCTCCATATTTCACTATCTGAAGCTTGTAAGCCGCGGAATATGACTTTCTTTTCGGCGACATTTTCAATCAGCCCTTCTAATTGGTGTTTTTAGATAACAGGTGTGACAGATAACTCTGAACCTCCAGAAACCGCGACAGATTCTGACGGGTCACAGAGTTCCCTGTAACACCTGTTATAGAAATGTGTAGGCTACTGTCTCTGCGCTCACAGATTTTGTAAAAAAAGCATATATAAGTCGCTCCGATTTATAAGTCGCACCCCCGACCAAACTATGAAAAAAACCGCGACTTATAATCCGGAAAATACGGTATATATATATATATATTATATTATTACACTATTAATAAAGTAAATAATAACCAAATAACCCTTTCTTCTCAGGAAATAAATATAACACTATTAATAAAATAACCAAATAACCCTTTCCGGGTTCCTCACAGAAAAAAGGTCCATGGAACATAACCTTCCTGGTCGTATGTGATCATCATTAAAATTGTCCCAAACAAAAGGAAGAATGCTTTTCTTCAGAATATTAATATATTCTCCACTATCAATATTATTTTTAGGAAACAAAATATTGAATTAATGACCCCTCTTAAATGCAGCCCATACAATTATTGACCCCCCCACCGGCTACTCATGTTGTATGGAAAGGAAAAAAAAAAAGATTTTATTTTTTTATTTTATTTTTTTATCTGGGATTGTTCAGGGGGGCGGGCCAAATGTGGACCCCTGAGTTAGACTGAAAGAGCTGATTGGACTACAGTATTGGCAATAAACGTGTTTATTACTTCGGAACCAGCTTTTCCTTCCGGACCCGGGTCCTCTCCGTTTCTGGGTCGGGGTCCAGTCGAACTGAATCAGACTGAACCGATCCAGAAACTGGGTCAGTGGGTCATTTTGGCCTGAGGGGTATTTGATCTGCCCCACCTTCAGACAGCAGCATCATCCTGCCCCGTTACCCCCCCCCCCCCCCGTTCTCCTCCATCGGTAGACCGGAGGTGCGGAGCCTGACAGGTATCGGAGCTGCCGTCTCCCGGTCACTCACAGGAAATGCAGCGTGCAGCTTTAGTAAATATCACCGACATACCTGTCAACCTCCAAGGCTCCATGGCCTTACAAACCGTTGATTTTTTCCTTACAAAATACAAAATAACCTTACACCATATATTTTTTTTCAAATGCGTTTATTTATGTACATAGTTGGACATTATTCATTAGGATACAGTTTAATTTTGATATTTTAACTAAACTAAAATAGCCATTAGTAATGCTTGCAATTTAATTTTTTAAATAAGAACAGATATTTCGGGGGAAAAAATCGTTAGCATTTTTATTTTTGTAAACCAAACTTAAGTATCGATCAATGATGCTTGTAATTTAAATTTCAAACAGGGACAGAAAAATACAAACCTTTGCTGGCTTGTGATTGGGAAACATGTTTTTCACGTTTCTTGATATTCGGTGCAGACCGGATGGGACTGTAACAGTTCGTGATCGTGTTCGTAATTCCTACTCTGCAGAGAGTCAGTGAAGGCATCCAGGGAGGAGGGGCGGGGTGTGTGTGAGCGTGGAGGGGGTGAGAGAGACGGGAGAGGATATCTGTTCTGTTAGCGGCGGGGTTACCGATTAATAAAAGCTTGTTCTGAGACCCATCTCGTCCTTGTTTCAGCGTCTGACGGACGCTACAAATTTGCGTTTTCCTGTACAGATGTTCTTGTACGCCGTACACGTCTTAGAATGCATAAAAACCGTTCTTTGTACGGCAAAAACGTACTGGTTGACAGGTATGGGATCTACACCGTCCACACGGTGATCTGGATCAGCACCAGAAGGTTCTAGATCAGACATGGGCAAACCACGGCCCGTTATGCTTTTCAATACGGCCCGCCGAACTTGTCCAATGACCAAAAAATTCAAAATCATAACTTTCATTTTGTCCCTGCAATACCCGTGTTTGACCAGCAGATGGCGCACTGACCATCGGTGGCTTGTAGCGTATTGCTCTGCTTTTAGTTTCGTTTCCCCCATTGCTGGTGTCCCGTCCCCCGTCACAAGACCCTGAAACAGCACCGCAGGAGCTGCAGCTGGAACTGATCGATCTTCAGTCCGACTCCGCCTCAAAGGATACTTATCCTTTAAGTCTCTTAACCTGAATGACTTTTATGCCTCACTTAACGAAGCCACGTTTCCAAACCTCCGGAGGACGGCACAGAAGGTGCTGGTGTTGTTTGGCTCGACCTCCGTGTGTGAGCAGACGTTCAGCGTCATGATCAATAAAGCGCGTCACAGATCCAAGTTAACGGACCAACACCTCAGATCTATCCTGAGAATAGAACAGCAAAAATAACTCCAGACTTTGATGCACTGGCAAAAAAGGGAGACCAATAACACTGTTCCCACTGAAATTGGTGAGTTTCTATGTTCTGTTATGAAAGAAAATGCATCTGGAAAGTTTGAACGTGCGTCTTTTGATGAAGTGCGCATTTATGCACAGCAGTGGAACAACAATGAGTGCAGCAGGAATGATTGAGATTTAGTATTTCGTCTTTTGATATGTTTTGAATGTTGAAAGTGATCATCTTTTTTCAATAAATGTTGGTTTATTTAACTTTACGCCTTCAAGTGAAATTTATTAAAAACAGATGCAATCACCAGGTTTGACAGATCACAGTGTCTGTGCTATTTTAATCTATTTACATTTCTCCTCACACTGTTGTTCTATTTTAATCTATTTACATTTCTCCTCACACCTTTGTGCCAAAATATGTGTAAATGCTGCATCTTGCATATTCATTGTGACAAACGTACTACCTGGATAAAGGCTATTTTGCACATTTGAAAGACGCAGTTCTTCGTACACACTGTTAGTATATCTGGTTGTACATTTATCTGTGTGTGTACTGTGCTATGAGGTTTGCACACTACACGCAGCGCTTTAGTATATCCGGGCCAAACACTCATCCAAATGCTCCTGGCCCGGCCCCTCTGTCAAAATTTCAAACCCAATTTGGCCCGCACGTCAAAAGGTTTGCCCACCCCTGTTCTAGATTGTTCTCTTTATACACCAACCATGAAAAGTCAAAGTGAATCAGAGTCGATGTATTTTTAACTGATTCCTGAATCCGTAAATGGGTTTTAATGTTAAAATGTAATATTTGTTACTGACTCCATTCTGGATCCGATCCAGATGAGATGTGGTGGTGAGATAGAGCCCCCCCCCCTACATTCTATAAACATAGGTCAATAATCAACTGAGATATTGAGGCTCCATTGACTGCAATGCTACAGAAAATTTCAAGCTGATCCAGAATAGAAATAGAAATCTTTTAATGTCATTGTACGTTGCACAGCTAAATTAAAATGGAATACAATCCCTGGTAGCAAACATTCACACATCCAACCACAGAAGAGAAAATAAAATGATAAAAAAATGAGTACCGGTATATGCAAATCATTTAAAATGAACCCTGTGCTGCATTCAGGGTCATCACTGCCGGCGGATAGAAGCTGTTCTTGGGTCTGTTTGTCCGAGCTTTGATGCTCCTGGACCGTCTGCCTGATGAACAGACTGTGGCCGGGATGGAAGGAGTTCTGAGCCCTATTTAGACACCAGCAACCGTGCAGTTCCTCCAGTGGGGGGTAGGTGCAGCCGACGGAGACCCTCTGGAGCGCCTTTTTCTGTGCTGCTGCTAAACCAAATCCAGTACGTTAAAATGCTCTCAATAGAGCAGCGGTAAAAGGACACCAACAGTTTCTGTGAGATGTTGTTCTTCCTGAGCGCAGAGTCTCTGCTGGGCGTTTTTCAGCAGCACAGCGGTGTTTGCCCCCCAGGTCAGGCCCTCCTCCATCCGGACCCTCAGGAAGCGGAAGTCTAATGGTAGTATGTCTGTTGTGTTCTTCCTGAAGTCAATGATAAGCTCCTCGGCCTTAGATGTGTTTAGGAGCAGGTTGTTCTCCTCGCACCATACCGTCAGATGCTCCGCCTCCGACGGGCAGCATGCAGAGTAGTGGCCACGGCGTCCTCTGTGGATCTATTCGCCCGGTAAGCAAACTGGTGTGGGTCCAGGAGGGGTGAAAGGAGTCCAGTGATCAAAACACGTCATCACCACCGGGGTCAGGGCTACCAGCCGATAGTCATTAAGGCCACTGATCCTGTGTTTATTGGGCAGGGGGACTATGGTGGAGGATTTTAGGCAGGTAGGGACACTAGACTGGGACAGGGACTGGTTGAAAATCCTGGTCAGGACTCCAGCCAGCTGGAACGCCTTTTAGCACCCGACCAGAGACACCATCGGGTCCAGCAGCCTTCCTCGGGTTAACGGCCCGCAGAGCGCACCTCACCTGAGGTTCCTCCACTGATAAGGCGGGGCTGCTAGGGTGTAGCCGAGTCAGGCGGGTCCATTCCAAACCGAGCAAAGAAGAGGTTCAGCTCCTCTGCCAGTGAGACGGTCCTGTAGTTGGTGAGGTGCTGGACACCTGTCTGCTGTTATTGCTGTCCAGGTGGTCCAGCTGGTCCTCGATCCTCCTCCGGTAGTCCGCCTTGGCCTCCCTGATGCCTCTCCTCAGGGTGGCTCGGGCCGTTCTGTAGAGGGTCCTGTCACCAGACCTGAAGGCGTCGTTTCTCTCTGACCTGCCGGGTCATGCAGGGCTTCTGGTTGGGCTCGACCCGGGTGTGTTCATCTACTGTGACCATGTCTGTGCAGGTCTTAATGTAGCACAGGACACTGTCCACTGTCACTGGCGACTCATCCGGGGTGTACCCCGACCAGCAAGGCGGATCGGCGGCTGGATGGGTGCTGTGGGGCGACAGCGCCACCCACTGGCCCACAGAGGAAGTTGTTGCTGGAAATATTATCTCCATCGATGCTGTGAATCCAACAGAGCGCAGACAGAGCATGCATTGGAGCTCTCACCCAAATGGCATAGGAATCAGTCCCGACACCCTCGACAGCTTCCAAAGAGGTTTATTGAAAGAAATATTTTGAAATGTTATAAAGTTCAGCCATTAATAATGCTGTGACACAATCAGAACCTGAAGCGGTACCATTTCCCACGTATCAATAACAATCAGTAGCTCCAGAGAGCTCTCGCCATGAAGGAGGTTTCAAAGCATCTGCTGCTTTTTGTGACATCACAAAGACTATTCCTCTTTCATTGTGACACGCTGAATCGGTGCCATGCCCTGAGAAGTCAGGCGTGACTCCACGGCTGTTTGCAGATGTTCAGCTGAAGTGTCTCGTATTAGAGGTGCCTTTAATTTAACTTTCCAACCCAATGTGGTCCAGGTGAGAAAAACCAAGTGCCCCTTTGATACTTGGGGAAATGGTTCTGCTCAGGAAGGCCCCTCAGGCATCGCTCAGTGACACAGTGGTCTGAAAACGAAGATACAAATACTATCATAGGATCTAGGATTGCTATATTTGTAGCTATTCAGTGGCCATCTATTCCATGACCCAGAATATATATGAATAACTCTTCCGTAACTTGGAAGAATTCAGTATTTCACTCTACACACACTTTGCAAGCATATAGCAACAATCTGCCGCTTTGCACATCCGACCCCCCCGATGCTGGATGACTTTCAGCACAGCATGCAATAAAAATGTGCACAATTATTAAAAGTCTTTCATTTCATCATCGTCATCATCGTCATCATCATCATCATGTCTGCATTTGGCCGTAGACAGCTTGATCCAAATCAGACTTTCCTCACTAAGGTGATTGTTTCTATAGAAAGTCGAGCATATTTTCCTTTATAGTATTTTGCATTTCAAAGCATGCCAAAGAAACGTTTTCAGTTTCTGCATAGTGCTGGCTATACAAGTGCCAAAAGGTTTTTAAAGTAATTAAATTGTGTATGTACAGACAAGGAGAGACGGAGCAGATTTGAAGTGTAAACTGTAGGGACCCCCCCCCCCCCCTCAGGAAGAGCTCAAAATATCTACAAATACAGGACTCAAATCTGTTGGAACTCAGAGAAAGTTAAAGAGCTGAAAAAGCTCAGCAGTATGGACGAGCCATGGCGTGTGTGTGTGTGTGTGTGTTCATACATGCAAAGGGGGGAAGCCCTTTACCTGAACACCCACCCCCCCCACACCCACACCCACACCCGTTCTTCCACCATTAAAATGTGCTCTCTAACGTTGTGTATTTCACTCCTGCCGTGTTCCAGGTGAACTAAGACGCCACCAAACGACTACATTCTAGTCCTGACTGTAAGGAGAGTTCAGGCCACGAGGTGACTGTCATGGAACACGAGCAACACTCACGCTACAGTGTGAGGGGGCCCACCTCGGAAACCCAGATTCAGACCGGTCGTCCTGGCAACGACCGGCGGGGACCAGCAAATAAAAGCCAGCAGGAAGAAGACAGTGGCTTTGACCAGTGTGGGAGAGTCCAGCACAGGGATGGGCAAACTACGGCCCGCGGGCCACGTACGGCACACTGGCCGTTTTAATCCGGCCCACCGAAGGGGTCAAAAATATATGATTGAATACACTTTTATCATAATTAAACCTCATTCATTTGACCTTTTCCCTGTAATGCGACCTGTAAAAGGCTAAATCCTTTCCTGTAACGGCTTTTAACCCGCGGGACAAGAAGGTTGCCACCCCCCCCCCCGTTCTAGCAGCAACACGTGGTCGTCATTCATCTCAAAGCAGCTGGAACCACTTCCTGCTTCACGCTCGGGTCAAAGCGGAGGTCGTTACATTGACCAATCAATGACCGGGTTCAGCCTTTTAACTGACGCCAATCAGTAACAATGGACCAATGGCTGCCCAGCCTTCGCTAGCAAGCTTCTCAATAGGACTTACTGACTTTAGTAGAAAACTGGGTCCTCGCTAGAATGTTTCTTGCGACTTTGGTCGGATATATTTATTGATTACTTTGAGTTTGACGTTCGATTCCAGACGTAAATATTTATTACCGTCCAGTGATGCCTCTGACCCACCTGCATAACCTGACTGTGTGCGTTCAGAACAAAAAGTACGTTAAAACAACAAAGTGCTCACCAAACACGTACACTCATAAATATAGAATAAATATTAAGGACGGTCGTACAAACTTAAACCAGGAAGAACGAGGGGTTCGTCCCGAAATCATGAACGCCAGACAAAACGATAAATCATGTCGATACAATCCATAGATAATCAATAATAAATAAACATAACGTCTTAAACCAGCAAGTAGCAAAAACAGTGTTCACAATTGTACATTAAAGGGCAAGTCCACCATGTACCTCTGTTAACATCGAGACATTCTTCCGTCCATCTAATTGGTTGGTTTCGCGTTCAGAGGCAAAGGAAAACGAACTCTCTAACATCAATTCCTGAGTCTTCGTTAAACACCTTGAGAAATAAAGTGCGAAATAGAACTGGAAGCGGTTAAGCTGCTACAAGTCGTTCCTGTTAAAGGACTATTGCGTTGCCTCGTCTGCTGCGACGCTCCATCAGGGGGCGACGCTCTGGGTTCGGGCTAGACCGCCTTCCCCTTCGACTTTCAAAAGGACCAAGGGAAGAACTCTCAGCTTCACGATGAAGACGTATCCGAGCAGCTGCTCGTAGCCCAAACGGCACACTAAGATACATTAATGGTGCATTCAGGTGCCGTCAGAATAACCAGGAACTCGAGCTTCCGGTCTGTCAAAGTTATTGGGATTAAAACCGAATGACAAATTAGACCAAATGTTTCAGTGGTTTGAGGGAATGCGCTGATGCCGCAAAACAATCTGGGATTAAATCACTTTGTCATGTCAAGATTTCAACTTTTCAAAGTTATGAAAATCTCTGCTGCATGCTTTGATCTCCACGGACGTACACGTGCGCCATTTCTGTCTTCCTTACTTTATAAAATTGGGTGTTTGTGTTTGTGTCGTCGCCCTACCGCAGAGAATCAGCATCACCGTCTTAACGTCGGCGGATAAAATCCGCCTGGCGTTAAAGACGCCCGCCATTGACGTCGGAAGCGCGTGACACAAACACGCCTTCAGCCACGTGCTGCAGATTAGAAGCAAAAGGACATGAACAGCGTTGGACCTGGACTCATCACACGCACGAGGACAGGGATTTAAAGCGCGCAGAGAATCGTAGCGCATTCAGCTGGTCGTTGTAAACGGGCAGAGCTTTACATGCGCGTCATGTGACAGGCTGCTGTATACAAGGTAAAAGCATTCCAGGTTCAGGGAAGTGAGGTAGCTAATTCAACAGCGATGAGTAGAGTAACGACCCCCCCCCCCCAACCCCCATGATGCAGGTTGATTTTTGGAAATCCGGCCAGGATCTCAGCTTCTGCGCTTTATCTTCCATTCCAGGTCTCATCCCGTGGAATCAGTCGCTGGGGCTTCCTGCTTGTCAGGACGATCGCCCCCGGTATTTTGGTTGCCCCCCCCCCAGTAATCTTCTGTTTGCGCCCCCTCTGCTGTGAAAGTTTATGATCGCGAAGCTGATTTGTTCTTTGAGAAGACTCATGGCTTTTTACTCTCTGGGTCGCGCCCTGAGGTGCTAACCAACCAATACATTGTGCTCATGGGAAATGGGGGCGCATTGGCTCCGCCTCTTGGGGCAGACCCAGAATCAGAATGGGACGGCAGGTTTCCTGTTAGGCCAGCTAACACTACATCAGTCTATGAGTTCACCAGAAGCCCCACGAACAGACAGGATTTTCAGTGCAAGACTTAAATGGCTACTTGTTTCATTGCAACGTATTCTGTCTGTTGTCGTCAGTAACCCAGTGAAACAGCACAGACACAGCAGTAAAGGGATTCTTCTCAGTGGTCGTGCCCCCCCCCTGTCCATCATAAGGACAGGGGTGGATGTCAGAGGTTCAGCGTTGATGATCCAGCGGCGGGGTGCCCTCGAGGGCGGGTGCAGTCAGTCCCCACAAAGCATCCCACCCCCATCCGTCCATCTCCTTTGTCTTAACTCCCCCCTGGGTCAGAGCTGTGTCTCTGTGGTGTCCATGAGTCCAGGGGTGTCCGTGGTTCCTGGAGGGACAGCCTCCTTTGGTTGTCAGTATCCAGGGAGCATAAACCTGCTCCAGCCCCCAAAGGTGCCGCTGAACCAAAGTCTAGCCCGGCTCCTAAACGTAATCCTGCTGCTGCCCGACCCCCTAAAGCTAACTCTGTTCCTGGACCCACTGCTAGCCCTGTGATGACCCCAGTCCCCAGATGCTGCCCCAGGCTCTCCAGTCCAGAGGAGGGACGCTGGCCCTGGCGGTGGTTGATCAGTGGGGTGTCCCGACGCTCAGGGGAGTCAAGTGGCTTAGCTTGAATCTCACCAAAGCCCAGGGAGTCCAGGATCTGCAGGGAAAGAAAGGTCAGCTCAGGGGGACTGGCTGCTTTCGCTCTTATGACTATTTATAAAAACTGACAAACACTTTTATGACGGCTGATCTACGTGTGACATCGTCTGTGTGTGATGGTGACACTCGTAGTGTATTCATAAATACACAAACTGATGAACCTACATATTCATGTTTCATTAATAAATGAAGCGTAACCAGCACAACTAGTCAAGTTAAGACAATCCATTATAATGTGATTGCTGATGTGATGCATCAGGAACAATATGCATGGTTATGGGTGCGTTCATAGATCATGAGGAATGGATTATGACAAAATACTAGTGTCTAGGCTTGTAGCACCTAGTGGGCATCAGTGGTTGTGCACTGGCTTGGTTCAAGTCTTATCTCAGAAAGAACTATGTGTGTTAGCCTTGCTGGTCAGGAATTCTTTTCTGCTCCCCTGTCATGCGGGGTTCCACAGGGAACCATTCGAGGCCCCTTGCTTTTAACTCTGTAGCTGCTTCCTCTGGGCTGTTTTTCATAGGCCTGGGATGTCATGTCACTGCTATGCAGTCGACACCCAAATCTACATGCCACTGAGGAAAGGGGACACTTCGTCAATTAAGTGGCTGCTACCATGCTTTTCTGAGCCTCAACAAAAACAAAATGGATGTGATGGTGTTTGGTCCTTGTGGCTCCCGCGGCCCCGCCCCCACTTGTCAATATGGGTCCGCTGGCACTGTTTGTGAAGCCCACTGTCTCGGACTTGGGTTTCAAGATTGACAGTGACTTAAGGATCGAACATCAATTTAGCACAGTTTTAGTCAAGTTTCCTCCATTTAAGGCAATTGCGGAAGGTAAGGCCTATTCTTGCGCAGTAACACTTTGAAATATTAATCCACGGCTTTATCACCTCGAGGTTGGATTACTGCAATGTGCTATACTTTGGTATCGACCAGCCCTCCCTTCCACGCCTCCATTTGATTCAGATTCAGACTTCTAACTGGAGCGCGTAAGAGGGATCACACAACACCTGTCCTGGCCGTTCTTCGCTCGCTGCCTGTGCAATCCAGGATTCATTTCAAGATTCTCTTGTTACCCTCGCCGAAGAGGAGGCGAGGGTATTGCAATTGGGTGTGTTTGTTTGTTTGTTTGTCTGTTTGTGTGTCCGAGGGCATAACTCAAAAACTAGTAACCCAATCAACTTGAAATTTTTACACAAGCAAGGTTCTGTCTGTGGCTCGGTCCTCCCCGAGAATGGCGTTGATCCGGATCTGGATTCAGATTCTAGAATAATTTTTACATCTGGAATTGTGCCTGTGCTGTAAACTGCCACTTTAAGAGGGAGGGACACGAATGGCATGATGGGAAAAAGAGTCCAGAAGGAGTCTTGTAGTACGTTCCGGAGCAGCAAGCTAGAGCAGGTTTGGCCCCTCTGATCTGGAAGCCCTGTTTACTGTCTCACAAGATCCAATCGTCTATTGAAGGCGAGGGTCTGCAATCTCTGATTGTCTTTTTCTAGTTTGTCTTCTAATCAGTGAATGGTGGTGCTCCCTCTGTCCTTCTTCAACCCCTACATCCCCGCTAGACACCTCAGGTCGGCAGATCAGTCGCTGCTCGAGGTCCCGGTGTCGAAGCGGAGGTTCAGAGGGCGTTCTCTGTTGCTGCATATCAGGCAATCCCCTTCTCTACCCGCCTTTAGATAGAAACTGAAAGCCCACTTTTATTCACTGGCATTCGAGACGGCGTGAGACTGTGGCCTGTGCATTCTTTATTCTGCATTTATGTTTCCTATTTTTACCCTTGCCGAAGGGGAGGCGAGGGTATTGCAATTGGGTCCGTTTGTTTGCTTGTCTGTTTGTCTGTCCGAGCGCATAACTCAAGAACTAGTAACTCAATCGACTTGAAATTTTTACACAAGCAAGGTTCTGTCCGTGGCTCGGTCCTCCCCGAGAATGGTGTTGATCCGGATCTGGATCCAGATTCTAGGATTATTTTTACATCTGGAATTGTGTCTGTGCTGTAAACTGCCACTTTAAGAGGGAGGGACGTGAATGGCATGATGGGAAAAAGAGTCCAGAAGGAGTCTTGTAGTACGTTCCGGAGCAGCAAGCTAGAGCAGGTTTGGCTCCTCTGATCCGGAAGCCCTGTTTACTGTCTCACAAGATCCAATAGTCTATTGGAGGCGAGGGTCTGCAATCTCTGATGGTCTTTCTAGTTTGTTTGTTTTACGAACGCGCTGCACATCGCGTCTCGCAGCTCAGTTGCTTTGGGTGGTGATTTGGTGTCTTCTGAGGAACTCAACTGAACCTTGATGCTGCAGGCCCCAGCAGCAGGAGCATGGCGCCGTGACCAGACGTGGCTGTCCTCGGATATTCAATGGACTCCTTTGATGCTGCTGCTCTTCACAGAGTCCGTTTCAGCGAACAGCCCCGGGGCGCTTTGCGTTCGCGTCAAACGTTGTAATAGAAGCATGATCTCAATCAGATTGTGTCCTGATAGATATGGCGAGCTTTCGTTGTTCAGAGTAATCTGATCGCCGCCTCAGGGCTGGAGCGTTTAATCTGCAGGGAGGTGATCGTCTCAGATGTTTCAGGCGGAACCTGCTGAGAGCCTCGATGCTGAATGCTTCTTCATTGTTGTTGTGAAATAAATGAGAGGCTGGTTCTGGTCCTTTAGTTCCTAAATCTAACCCTCGCCGAAGGGGAGGCGAGGGTATTGCAATTGGGTCCGTTTGTTTGTTTGTCTGTTTGTCTGTCTGAGCGCATAACTCAAGAACTAGTAACCCAATCAACTTGAAATTTTTACACAAGCAAGGTTCTGTCCGTGGCTCGGTCCTCCCCGAGAATGGTGTTGATCCGGATCTGGATCCAGATTCTAGAATTATTTTTACATCTGGAATTGTGCCTGTGCTGTAAACTGCCACTTTAAGAGGGAGGGACACGAATGGCATGATGGGAAAAAGAGTCCAGAAGGAGTCTTGTAGTACGTTCCGGAGCAGCAAGCTAGAGCAGGTTTGGCCCCTCTGATCCGGAAGCCCTGTTTACTGTCTCACAAGATCCAATAGTCTTTTGGAGGCGGGGCCTGCAATCTCTGATTGTCGTTTTCTAGTTATTTATTGCTCTCATGCTCCACTTATTTATGTTTCGATCTACGCATGTACAGCCCTTTGTGTCCGTTACAGTTCTTTTAAAGTGCCTTGTAAATAAGGTTTAGTTGAGTAAAGAGTAGAATATGTGATATACAACACTTTAGCATGAATTAAAATACTGTGGATTTCAATGTTTTGAATGTTTAGTGACATCATCATATCACCACGTCCACCTGTGACACAGACGTCAGGGTGTCCGTCTTAAGAGGGTTAATAGACTGGACCAGTGTCTCTCCTGGACTTGGTCCTGAGCCGGGACCGGGAGAGAGTGAGGCCTGCAAGCGAGTCTATTCATTGACAGGTCAGTCTCTGCCTTCCATCCGGCTTCCTGGTGCCGGGGTGACCGTCCCGCTCAGGGACAGACGGCTCACCTTGTGTGTGTGTGTTTATTACCTGAGGTGGTGATGACACGGCGCTGTAGGCAGGAGGGACCAGAACCATCTGTCGCTGCAGGAGCTGCATGATTGCTCCGATATCGGCTGACATGCGACTCTCCAGCCTGAAAGCAGCGTGCAGAACGACACACCTGTGTCTCGGACATCAAAGCCTTTTCCGTCATTAATATTAACGTCTGGTGTGATTGGTGAGTAACTACGGTGTGAACAGTGGGACAAGCCTGACCCAGAAGTCACTGTGGAAGATGTAACTGACCACTTCCTGCTGGCGCAGGGGGCGGTTGGTGTTTCTTCCTGATCACGTTATTCTTCTCAAAAACAAACTGTTTTTATTTCCTTTGTGCCAACACAAAGACTTCTGTGTGTCTGGATCGAACACACACACACACACACACACACACACTTGCATCCAGTCGCACCTGTTGAGCTGCTTCTGCAGCAGGTCCAGGCGTGTGTCGAGGTGGCTGCGTTGCTGTCGGCTCAGGCTGTGCAGGGGTGTGGGCGGGGCCAGGCTGCAGCTGGGAACCTCCTGGTACTGACCACCCCCCCGACTCTCCCCCCAGAAACTAAACATGTTGGACACACCTGAAAAGGCACCTGTGGGGGAAAGGGGAGTATAATAGCACGAGGTACAGGACAGGTGTTACTGCCCCTCTGGAGTCTCTCGGGCGGGGCACTAACACCTGTCCTGTTACTGCCCCTCTGGATTCTCTCGGGCGGGGCACTAACACCCGTCCTGTTACTGCCCCTCTGGAGTC
This sequence comes from Brachionichthys hirsutus, assembly GCF_040956055.1. Taxonomy (NCBI): domain Eukaryota; kingdom Metazoa; phylum Chordata; class Actinopteri; order Lophiiformes; family Brachionichthyidae; genus Brachionichthys; species Brachionichthys hirsutus. The sequence continues at coordinate 2,325,977 of NC_090910.1, forward strand.
TCTCGGGCGGGGCACTAACACCCGTCCTGTTACTGCCCCTCTGGAGTCTCTCGGGCGGGGCAGTAACACCCGTCCTGTTACTGCCCCTCTGGAGTCTCTCGGGCGGGGCACTAACACCCGTCCTGTTACTGCCCCTCTGGAGTCTCTCGGGCGGGGCACTAACACCCATCCTGTTACTGCCCCTCTGGAGTCTCTCGGGCGGGGCACTAACACCCGTCCTGTTACTGCCCCTCTGGATTCTCTCGGGCGGGGCACTAACACCCATCCTGTTACTGCCCCTTTGGAGTCTCTCGGGCGGGGCACTAACACCCGTCCTGTTACTGCCCCTTTGGAGTCTCTCGGGCGGGGCAGTAACACCTGTCCTGTTACTGCCCCTCTGGAGTCTCTCGGGCGGGGCAGTAACACCTGTCCTGTTACTGCCCCTTTGGAGTCTCTCGGGCGGGGCACTAACACCCGTCCTGTTACTGCCCCTCTGGAGTCTCTCGGGCGGGGCACTAACACCCGTCCTGTTACTGCCCCTCTGGATTCTCTCGGGCGGGGCACTAACACCCGTCCTGTTACTGCCCCTTTGGAGTCTCTCGGGCGGGGCACTAACACCTGTCCTGTTACTGCCCCTCTGGATTCTCTCGGGCGGGGCACTAACACCCGTCCTGTTACTGCCCCTCTGGAGTCTCTCGGGCGGGGCACTAACACCCGTCCCGTTACTGCCCCTCTGGAGTCTCTCGGGCGGGGCAGTAACACCTGTCCTGTTACTGCCCCTCTGGAGTCTCTCGGGCGGGGCACTAACACCCGTCCTGTTACTGCCCCTCTGGAGTCTCTCGGGCGGGGCACTAACACCCGTCCTGTTACTGCCCCTCTGGATTCTCTCAGGCGGGGCACTAACACCCGTCCTGTTACTGCCCCTTTGGAGTCTCTCGGGCGGGGCACTAACACCCGTCCTGTTACTGCCCCTTTGGAGTCTCTCGGGCGGGGCAGTAACACCTGTCCTGTTACTGCCCCTCTGGAGTCTCTCGGGCGGGGCAGTAACACCTGTCCTGTTACTGCCCCTTTGGAGTCTCTCGGGCGGGGCAGTAACACCCGTCCTGTTACTGCCCCTCCGGAGTCTCTCGGGCGGGGCACTAACACCCGTCCTGTTACTGCCCCTTTGGAGTCTCTCGGGCGGGGCACTAACACCCGTCCTGTTACTGCCCCTCTGGAGTCTCTCGGGCGGGGCACTAACACCTGTCCTGTTACTGTCCCTCTGGATTCCCTCGGGCGGGGCAGTAACACCCGTCCTGTTACTGCCCCTCTGGATTATCTCGGGCGGAGCACTAACACCTGTCCTGTTACTGCCCCTCTGGAGTCTCTTGGGCGGGGCACTAACACCCGTCCTGTTACTGCCCCTCTGGAGTCTCTCGGGCAGGGCACTAACACCCGTCCTGTTACTGCCCCTGTGGATTCTCTCGGGCGGGGCACTAACACCTGTCCTGTTACTGCCCCTCTGGATTCTCTCGGGCGGGGCACTAACACCTGTCCTGTTACTTTCCCTCTGGATTCTCTCGGGCGGGGCACTAACACCTGTCCTGTTACTGCCCCTCTGGATTCTCTCGGGCGGGGCACTAACACCTGTCCTGTTACTGCCCCTCTGGAGTCTCTTGGGCGGGGCACTAACACCCGTCCTGTTACTGCCCCTCTGGAGTCTCTCGGGCAGGGCACTAACACCCGTCCTGTTACTGCCCCTCTGGATTCTCTCGGGCGGGGCACTAACACCTGTCCTGTTACTGCCCCTCTGGATTCTCTCGGGCGGGGCACTAACACCTGTCCTGTTACTGCCCCTCTGGATTCTCTCGGGCGGGGCACTAACACCCGTCTTGTTACTGCCCCTCTGGATTCCCTCGGGCGGGGCAGTAACACCTGTCCTGTTACTGCACCTCTGGATTCTCTCGGGCGGGGCACTAACACCCGTCCTGTTACTGCCCCTCTGGATTCCCTCGGGCGGGGCACTAACACCTGTCCTGTTACTGCCCCTCTGGATTCCCTCGGGCGGGGCACTAACACCCGTCCTGTTACTGCCCCTCTGGATTCTCTCGGGCCGTACCTGACAGGGCGTTGCAGGTATTCCCAGTCTTGGGATCTCCATCACACTCAGTGTTTTCATTCATGGGGGCCTGAACCCGGGGATTCTCCAACATCTCCAGTGGAGGGGCGAGCCTCGTCATGACCGACTTCCCCTGCAAGGGGCACCGAACCAAAGACATCAGCAAAGGTTCAGAGGGTCATGTCACAAACACAAACTCCCACCTCATCACCGCTGGAGTGTGAAGACGCCGAGTGCTGACGCACGTCCCACGGAGACTTTGGCGCTTCCTGCTTTGGATTATTGGCCGCTTGTCTCTGTCTCCGCCTCACAGCCTTCTGGGACTTCTTGATTTCCCCGGCGTCTGCATCATCTGGACACGAAAGATGAGCAAAGATAAAGTTTGTTCGGTCCAGCGGATCAGAACTTGCTTTTGAGAGGTGAGGGCGAGTGACCTTTTTCTGTACGTCTTCGGAATGACAGCTTGCGTCTGCGTAGTTTGTTGAATCCGCCACATTTAGAGTCGTCGCTGCTCGGAGAGCCTGGGATCATGTTGGTCTGAAACGAGGATGCACTCATCACGAACAGAGCGATGGACGGGACGCTAACCGTAGAGGTTCACGTTGCTCTCTGACAAGCTTCCTGAGCTCACATCTCGGAGGTTGAAGGTGATTTCCAGATTGTTCCAGAAGTTCTCGGCAAATTCCGGATACATGTCCAGAACCTCCAGAACATCTTCCCTGAAGATTTTATGGAGGTCACAGTAGGTCAGAGCCCTAACATCAGCGTTGGATTTACCCGGTCGGGCATAAAGGTTGATGGGCTCTCCAAAGATGTCGTTCTTTCCTGGAACAAAAGGGAATATTATGGTTCACCTTATTGCGAACTGAGAATCAATAAATACGAATGCTGTTGTATTTGACTGTCGAAACGTTAGCGGGCCGTTCTCTGATGCACACATTTCTTCTTTGACAGTTTAGAACAGGGCTGGGCAAACCTTTTGAGTCACGGGCCACAATGGGTTCTAAAATTTGTAGTCATTACAGGAAAGAATTTGGCCTTTTACAGGAAGCATTACAGGGAAAAAATGGAATTCCGTTGTGTGTTTGCAGTGTAAAAAGTGTAAAAAGTGTAAAATGTATAATGACAATAAAAAGCTCATCTTAAAAAGGTAAAATGAATGAGGTTTAATTATAATAAAACGTTATGATATAATTTGGACAAGTTCGGCGGGCCGGATTAAAAAGCCCAAGGGGCCGCATATGGCCCCCGGGCCGTAGTTTGCCCATGCCTGGTTTAGAATAGATTGTTGTCATTGACCCATGACGTGTGGAATCTGCTCGTCTCGCTTCACACACAGGTTTCACGGTTTTCATTTGCAGGCCAGCTCGCACTGAGAGACAGCTTTAGATTTAAGAAGTGACACTACGGCACCAGCAGATGGCGCAATTAGATCATCCATATTTGATGCGAACTGCGATGTCTTTCAGATAAAAATAAAAAATTTTTTTTTTGCAGTTTGAAACTTTTTAACAGAGGATGCAGCAAGTGGTAAATGTATTTAGTACAAAATTTAAGGAATACTGTTCATACCCAAGATGGCTACGACGACGTCCCCTCTGAGTATCTCTATGGACCCCCTGGATATGAAGTAGACGGCGGTGAGGACGTCCCCGGCGTGGACCAGTGTGTCACCAGGGGGCGCGTGGGTGGTCTTGAACTTCATGGCCAGCGCCCTGAGGCATCCCTTGGTGGAGCCCTTAAAAGCCTTACAGTTCTGCAGCAACGTCCGATTCAGGTGAAGGCAGATGTCTGCCTGGAGACACTCGGGGAAGCCCTTCAGCACCTGGAGGGGGAGAAGGAGGGAGGAGAAAGAGGGCAGTGAGCAGAGGAAAGAGAAAGAAAAGAAGAAGAGGCGGTGGACGTAGACTTGGGACCTTCCTCTCAGCCTCAGGAAGCATCAAAGAAGAAATGGAGACCGATTGCATCAAATCAAAGGCTTCTGGGTAGAGAGCCTGTAGAACCCCACTGATGATGATGATGATGATGATGCGTTGAGGGCTCACGAACAACTGGAGGATACTCAGATGAGAGCCTCAACATATTTATCACCTGCACTGGACTCTTGTGGGGGCTGAACTGTGATTGGTTGGTTTGTGACAGAACAAGGAAAACGTGTTTCATCTCATCGCCGCTTCACTTCCTGGACACACGATGAAACGCAGACTGAGCGGACCTCAGACTCGCCCTGGCTCGTAGAAGCGTAGCAATAATGCATCCAGATGTTGCATTCAAGGACCTGCTCCTGCAAACGATACGCCATGCTTGTCCTGCCTCCGCCGTGCTCCTTGGTCACACAGACTCCCGATCCTCTCCAGCCTGGTCCGGGCGTGAGGGAGGCCCAGCTGATTAAATCATGCGGCGCGGTAATGGCTGTCTCAGGCTGCCGTCTCATTGAGCTTTGAGCTGCTCTGAGACTTTAACAGAAAGCGGGAACACGGTGATTCAGCAGGTGCAGCTGGCACCGGGGGAAGACGTAAACAAGAGCCCACTAAAGGAATATTGTGTCGGCTCTGACCTCATGACAACAAGCTCGTCACCTCCTGAAGACGTGTGCACGTTGATGTGCACGTTGATGTTATGAGACATTAAACTGTCACAATAAAGCTGAAAAGCTGCAGCTGGAATAAACACATTCGGTAAATGCATGCACATGGTGCCGTGCACTGTGTGTGTTTACATGGAGCCGTGCACTGTGTGTGTTTGCATGGAGCCGTGCCCTGTGTGTGTTTACATGGAGCCGTGCACTGTGTGTGTTTGCATGGAGCCGTGCACTGTGTGTGTTTGCATGGAGCCGTGCACTGTGTGTGTTTGCATGGAGCCGTGCCCTGTGTGTGTTTACATGGAGCCGTGCACTGTGTGTGTTTGCATGGAGCCGTGCCCTGTGTGTGTTTACATGGAGCCGTGCACTGTGTGTGTTTGCATGGAGCCGTGCACTGTGTGTGTTTACATGGAGCCGTGCACTGTGTGTGTTTACATGGAGCCGTGCACTGTGTGTGTTTGCATGCACAATGTGATTCCATGTGGCGACAGCCACGGACTCATCATTAGCAGAACCGAAGTGTGTCACGGCTACATCGCTGCATTGGTACATGTGTGTGTGTGTGTGTGTGTGCGTGTGCGTGTTATTTATGATACTCACAACACTTCTATTTTCTTTGCCGTGTCGGCCCGAACATGCTGAGACAAAGGCTCAAAACACTTTTGTGTGTTTATGTGTGTATTCATGTACATGAACGAGTACAGAGTGTGTGTAGACACAGAGGCGGCGCTCACAGCGTTCATGTCGATGCCGTTGGTGTAGGACCAGGCGTGCTGGAAGTACTCCTCCAGCCGCTGCCTGAGGGGGTTTGGGATCTGGTGGAAGCGGATGAACTCCCGGACCCTCAGCATCTGGGTGTGGTAGCGGGCGGTCCCCGAGTACAGCCGCTGGATGATGGCGGACACGTTCCCAAAGATGCTGGCGTACATCAGGGCTGGAGGAGGCACAGGAAGGGAGAGATTAGCATTTATAGGGAGAGTCGACCCATCTGAAGCTTTTCTGTTTCACTTTCTGTCTGATACGAAGCCTGGCACCTTCGTCTTCGATCTAATACTGATCTAATAGTAATATATGAGGTTCTGCTACGGTTAGTGACTTTAGTCTTATTGTTTGATCCACGTTAAAAAGCTATATTGCAATTGTATCCTCTAACAAATGAGTTGCTGTCGTATTTATCTGGTCACAATGTCGTACAGCAGGAAGCTACATTACTCTCAGCTAGTCAGGCCTTTAGCAGCGTCCCGCCGGCCCCTTGCGGAGCCAGTAGGCCGGGGGTCGGCAACCTGAGACACACGTGGCCCGACTGGCCCCCGAGGGCATTTATGTTGGCATGCAGAGAAAATGAAGAGGTAAAAAAAAGTACTGTATTTTACCACAGCAAATGGAATACACTACATGTTCTTAAATACTAATTGTGACGACCCCTCACGGAACAAGCTGAAAGTACAGTAGTAGTAGTAGTTGTAGTATTAGTAACTGTTTAATACGTAGTGTAAATCATTATGTGATCGTGCGCGTCCTTCATTCAGTCACTGTGAGATTCTTGGGTGTTCAGTCGGCTAGCTTAGCAGCGGTGTTAGCATGGCTAGTAAACCAAGTTCCAGTCAAGGGAGTCTGGATTTATGTCAAGAGGAGACCGGGCGATACGCGCCCCCCCGTCGCTGTGAAAGCGTGGAGTCTGGAGCGAGCTGCTTGTTTTATGGCGAGTTCAGGCGTCCAGGAAGTGGATGGACGGTTCTAATGAACTGTATACAAGTACACATGAGAGGACCAGTGTGTACAGGAGGAATAAATAAACCCAATGTCAGTGATGGGAACTACAGCTCAGTGTGACAGCGGATGTTCCAATAAATCAATAACGTTGATTAATAATTAATAAACGATTACGTTTATCTGCTTGACTCATCTGCCTGCTGAAAGTTCACTTTTAAATGGTCTCTAGCTGCAAAAGGAGATCCGGAACAGGAAGGAAGCGTAATTACAGCGAGAAAGGCCACGTCAGCGTGAGAAGGCAGAAATATCTTTCAAAATGAAAATACTTTCATTGAGTGGGTGAAGCTCTGAAGGGTTGTATGTATCCCTCTAGTAGCGCTGACCTCTGCTGACCTCTGCTGACGTCTGTCAGCGGTCATCACGACCCGCATCGCCCACTGACTGGGTTCCACAGGCGTTATTAAGCACTTCAGAAATATATTATTTTTCTAACTGCTCTTTATATTTAAAATCCAGATTCTATTTTAGGATACTCTTTTTCTAAAGTCCTAATCTAATCGTCTCCAACCATTCCACCGACATTGAGGACGATCAGTCAAGGCGCTCTCTGTCTCCGCACCGCCTCGTAACATGCGTGCTAACGTTTAGCGTGCCGCTACGTACACCCGATGAGCATGACGCAGATGGAGAAGATCTTCTCAGAGTTGGTGTTTGGCGACACGTTTCCAAATCCCACGCTGGTCAAACTGCTGAAGGTGAAGTAAAGCGCCGTGACGTATTTGTCTTTGATGGAGGGACCCGAACCTGAAGATTTGACACAACAGGAACACCATGATAGGCCATTCCACAACCAATCAAAAGGCACGCAGCTGATTTGAATAAACACGTTTTAATTTATTAAATTCAAACCAACAACTTTCAGCCCTGCATTATTGTTGTCTCAGAATACCTTGGACGGATTCGTTGTAGTTTTTTCCGAGCTGGTCCCCCAGTGTGTGGAGCCAGCCGATGGACCCGTTCCGCTCGACGTTCCCGATCGCGTACCTGAGACAGCAGTTGCAGTACAACGTTACTGCGTTGAGCTTCTGTTGATAGCAGCAATTAGCATGGTGCGCTACAGCAGGTACAAACATAACATTGTCGATTTTGATTTCTGCAGCATCTTTTTCCGCGTGTAGATTAGAACGAGAATAAACGTGAACGAGGAGATGAAGTTCACATTGATGATCAGCTTCCTGTGAAATAGAAGCTCTGTTGTCTCCCAGACGCGAGCTAATGATAGCGTGGTGGACCTGGCTGCCTTCCATCGAAACAGCACCTGGGATGCTAGCAGGAAAGTAGCTGAATGCTAATGTTAGCGGTTGACTAATTGTTAAATGTTAGCTAATTTCCTGTGAGCTAATTCAGACACACGTAGGATTCTCCTCAGCCGGCATCCGACACACGCTCGGACTCTGGCGGTTGATGTGAGCTGCCGTCGTTTCCCCGATTATTCAGATTAACAGATCAACCCGCTGCTGAAGCAAAGTTCTACTTAAAGGCCACAGCGCCGTGTGATGGTCCGATGCATCCGACTTATCACGCTAGCTTGTTTAGCACACTCGCCTATTTCCTCGCCATTAGTTCTTCTTTGTTTGGTTGAACAGTTCGCTTTCGTTTCAATAAGTTGCATATGTCTTTTTAATAATGCATCCTGGTAGTAAAAAAATAATTTGGTTCTCCTCTCATCTTCTATTTTGCTCAGGAATGTCAGCAGATTCATCAAAGATCCCCTTTTCCGAGGATCACACAGGCCCGATAGTCTTTGCAGCTGCTGCTGATGACTTGAATTCACACCGTGTACTTCTGTATAAAAAGGAACTTTTGTCTATTTTTATAGGATTGTACTGCTAATAATTGCAATTTTGCAAGATTAGTAATGAAAGAATCCCACGAGTGCAGACAGAGCCATGACCCCCCCCCCCCCCCCCCCTACTGTACCAGATGCAGGCCAGCCAGTGAGCAATGAGGGCGAAGGTGCACATGAGGAGGAAGAGGACTGCAGCGCCGTACTCCGAGTAGCGGTCCAGCTTCCTGGCTACGCGCACCAATCGCAGCAAACGCGCTGTTTTCAGCAGACCAATCAGAGTGGTGGTCTGGTGGGAGAGAAAGGTAGAGGTGAGGAAGCACGCAGAATGGGGGGGGGGGTTAAATCCTGACTGCTGTTCATTTACACTCCCTCTAATCCCTGCATGCACTCAGCAGCTCGAACAACAAGTAAATGACAGGATGGTTACTGTGCTGTGTGTGTGTGTGTGTGCGTGTGTGTGTGTGTGTGCATGTGTGTGTGTGTGTGTGTGTGTGTGTGTGTGCCTCTCGAACGCTCCAGCCGACACTCCTTGACACAGTTTATCTGAAATCTACGGGAATGACGTTCTCGCCGTTGTCTGCTAACAAACAAAGAAATATTGACGACAAGGAAACTTGTTATCTTGTTATCTGGTTTGTCTGCTGCAGTGTGCGGCTCATGTTTGACAGTCTCTACTTGGGTGCGCTCCCCCCCCCCCCCTCCCCCCCCACAGCCGACTGCAGCAGCTCCCCCATCGAGGCAATTAAATGAAGAGATGACAGCGCCAGCAGCTCGGCCTCTCCCCCTGACAGGCAGCAGAGATGGTCGCCTCAACGGAACGAGGATTATCTCTCACAAATTACACCCCCCCCCCCAAATCATTCTGCACCTCTTCTCCATTGCGGTAGATGAGCAGGTCAAAGGGGATGGCAGCCACCATGTCGATCAGGAACCAGCCTTTGAAGTAGTGCACGGCGATCCTCACCGGGTGGCTGACCACCTCGTCGTTCGGGTTCACGTACGTCGTCCTGAAAGCACGGAGGTCACATCAAAGACCGCAAAAGCTTTTCTTTCTCAGTTGTTGGTTGAAAAGAAGAACATTTGAAGATATTCTTTCCAGTTTTAGGACACCTTTCAGGTAGAATTCCGTGATTGATAATGAGAATAAATAATAGTGCTGACGTTTCATGGACTTTTGACACCGTTAATACCAACGTGCATTTCCACCTGTGTCTGCTAGAACCAACAACTTTACCATTTGTGATGCAACCAACCAAAGTCAGACCTGAAGTTGATGAGGATGTCAATGATGAACATGATATCCACAATGAGGTCCACCACATTGAGAGGAGAGCAGGAGTAGATGCAGCTCTGCATGGCCTCTTCCTGAGAGACGAGAGGAGACGGAGACAGAGACAGAGACGGAGACGGAGACGTGAAGCCGGACGGCTACATTCGAGTGCTCTAGGAATAGACTCGTTTATACGCTGCAGATGGAATGATAGTAAGGATGTTAGGACAGTTATGTGTAGAGACAACTCGAGAAGGCAATACAAAACTCTGTGTGTGCCATGTCAATGAGCTAGCAAGGTTAGCATAAAGCTAACTGTACGTTGATATATCTTGATCTGCCTGTGTGTCCCCTCCAGCTCGGTTCATTATGCAGCTGTGCAGAAGCAATGAATAGAAAAACAAACCTCTCTCTCTCTCTCTCTCTCTCTCTCTCAACCCAGCCGGCCGTCCACCATGAGCCGAGGTTCTCTCCAAGGTTTCTGCCTGTTAAAGGGAAGTTTTTTCTTGCCTCCGTTGCCAAAGTTCTTGCTCTTGTGGGTCAAGTTGGGTTTTACTTTACACATCTTTGAAAGGATGTCTGATCAATAAAATGACACTCGTTCATCTGAGCTGCATGGAGACACGCTAGTCAGGCCTTCTGTCAGTCTAATAGTACAGTACTCTGAATGGAAGGACCTCGCTGTAGAACTGGCTCTCTGCCAGAGATGACTCAGCATTGTCAGAGAAATTCCATTTCGTGACTAATAGAGACAAATGACCCTCTGAATGGAAGGAAATCAGCATATATTACATCATCACCTTCGCCCAGGGTCAGCATATATTACATCATCGCCTTCGCCCAGGGCCAGGATTTGACCGAGGCAAACCTCTGTGTTTAGTGACAGATTGATTGATGCGGTGGGCCCCACCTGGTCATTGAGGAGAAACGCGGCTGAGTAGGGTGTCAGGATGGCGGTGTAGATGACCAGCAGCAGGATGAGCCAGTCCCACACCGCCTTGAAGGGACTGTAGTGCAACACCGTCCACTTGTGGATGCGAGGAGCCTGGAGCTTGTACTCCGGCAACACATCTGCACCCAGAGATAGCACCTGAGGAGAGAGGAGGACAGAGACGCAATCAGACTCACGGGAGGCAGAGAACATGAAAAAACTGCAGTAAAAAGAAGAGACTGTGTTCAAATAGATTAACCTGCACAAGGAGACATTTGAGCACAGCCTTGGGGGACATAGCAGCTCTATGAAATGTGCACCAGCCTCCATGACATGTGGCAGCAAGTGCAGCGACCGAGTCAACTGAAGGCACGAATGTTTCATCTTTAAGTCATTGTTTTGCTCCGGGCTCCTTTGCTTCCAGTTTCGTGCTCCACTGCTTCATGCTTTCTCTCGGCTTTGTGCCGTTTCTCCTGCTTCCAGTCATTGTTCGGCCAGCCTGCCTCCTGCCGCCTCCTCCACACGGAGCTGTTTCCATGCTCCTCGCTTTTACATTTCCGTCTGAAACAGGCGAATCGCTAAACGGTCTTTTCCTGACTCTCACTCATGCTACAACTGGTCCTACAATAGATCCAGTTAGTGCCACCTCTTTTGGTTACCGTCGCAACAGTGCGCACACAAAAGCCCACTGAATATCGGCTGTTTCAGATGGACAAAGACAAAGAAGCAATAATGCAGCAAAATCCCCGACCAGCACCCTTCCACAAGATAGTGTGTTTTGTAAAGTAACATATTGGAAAGAAATCCTATCTAACAAGTTAAATACAGTATTTAGTTCTACTGTGGTACTGCATGAGGACGACTGGAGAGGCAGAGAAGTATGTCAGAGTAGTTCGGGACATGTATGACACCAGTAAAGTGTGCAGTAGGAGTAACAGGGGAGTTTAGTGTAGAGGTGGGATGCACCAGGGATCAGCTCTGAGCCCCTTTTTGTTTGCCATGGTGATGGATAGACTAACAGATGAGATGAGACAGGAAGCTCCTTGGAATGTGATGTTTGCAGATGACATTGTGATCTGCAGTGAGAGTAGGGAGCAGGTAGAGGAGAATCTAGAGAAGTGGAGGTCTGCTCTAGAAAAGAGAGGAATGAAGGTGAGCAGCAGTAAAACAGAGTACATGTGTGTACATGAGAAGGTCCCAGGGGGGACAGTGAAGCTACAAGGAATAGACGTAAAGAAGGGAGAGGACTTCAGGTACCTCGGGTCAACAGAGCAGAGTGATGGAGAGAATGTGGAAAGGAGGTGAAGAATCGTGTGCAGGCAGGCTGGAACGGGGGAGGAAAGTATCAGGTGTGCTCTGTGATAGGACGAAGGGACAGGTCTACAAGACAGTGGTGAGGACAGACATGATGGACGGTTTAGAGACAGTGGTGAGGACAGCCATGTTGGACGGCTTAGAGACAGTGTCTCTGAGGAAGAGACAGGAGGCGGAGCTAGAAGTGGAGGAGATGAAGATGCTGAGGTTCTCCTTGGGAGTGACCAGGTTGGACAGGATTAGAAATGAGACAATAAGAGGGACAGTGAAGGTTAGACGTTTTGGAGACAAGGTCAGAGAGGACAGACTTTGATGGTTTGGACATGTCCAGAGGAGAGACAGGGACTATATCGGTAGAAGGATGCTGAGGATGGAACTGCCAGGGAACAGGACTAGAAGAAGATATCAAAATGAATCCATTCAAGAACTGACTAACTGATGCAGCAAAGAGTCACCAGCAGAGCAGTAGATCCACGCCGGTCGGGCTGAGCCATGAACCGTTGCTCTACCTTCCCACCTGCTCCTCCTCTCCACAGAGCAGCCATGTTTCATTCAAGCTGCCACCATTCACCTTCCAGCTCTCCTCCCTTTCTTTTCCTCTTGTGTCTCAGACCGTTATTCTGCCTCCTACGTTCTTCATCACAAATTTCACCATGTCTTCTTCACCCTCTGTGGTCAGACTTTATTTATACACACTACTACTACTACTACTACTACTACTACAGTACTAGTGATTGCAGTTTTTCACAGTTACCTACACACGTTTCCTGAAAGCGTACCTCATGTTACTCGACACACAAGTCCAAAATCACACACAAAATGCTAAATGCTACAAATCCCCTTCAAAATGAATCCTTGCCCACAAAACAAAGTTCACTCTCAAAATGTTATTTTGTGTTCAAAAGTGATTACACACGTTCACTGATGTGCTGAATGGAAAACACGACCATCAATGGAACGCAGTAGTCTGAACGACTATCAGGAGATTACAGTGACGCCTGTGCAGCTCTGTGTTATACGACTCCAGATGTCACAGTATAATGTTTGTATACTCAGATATACAGTAAAACACACAACTATGCAGTGACAAAAATATGCATATATTCTCCAGAATAGATTTTTCTACACGTCATAGCTAACACTGATGTGTAGAAAGAACATAGAACAACACGAGACAACGTGTGCTTGTTGTCTTCGTCCCTGTGGCCTCCCTCATTGTCAAACCGTGGTCGACCACATGTCCTAATGATTTATTTTATTTTACCAATGCAGCCGAGGATATGCCATTGATTATTAAGTCATTCTCATAGTTTGTGCAATATAAGAAATAATCCGACATTTATATATCGATGTTAGTGATGCAACATTCACTCCCGTGGTTCAGTCAGAGCCGCTCCCGGCGGCGTGGACCTTCTGGAGTGGACTGGGAGCTATTTGTAGCCATCTTGTGTGAAGCTAAATATCCTTTAGACACAGAGCTGGCCTCAAGCGGTTTCAAACGGTCTCTTTAGTGTCCCCAAATCTTTAGCATTACTGTGGGCACCAGAGATCAAAGTTTAGTTGAAGTAGGAAATCCAAAGAAAGACTGAGTTATAAAACTGATTTATAGTTGGGAAAAGAGGAAAAGAAAGTTCTACAGCTTAAAATCAGATTCGTTTGGTCAGAGTTTTTCCTAGAAATCATTGGAATTGAACAAAGAAAAGGTGAAAGAAGTTAAGAATCGCAGTGGAATCTGGAGGTCCATGTGCTCTTCTACACAGCTCTGCACAGAAAGCTGCAAAATCCAGATGTAAGGGAAGCTGAAAAGCCCCAAATGCCCCAATGGAGGCATTATGTGCAACAAGGGTCGACGTTTCTCCTCAAGAAATACATCCGACATATTGCTACCAGATGAGATATTCCGAGCAGGTTTTTAATCCGATTAAATGTGTCCATGTAAATGTAGCCAATGTTAGCTAGAGCAGTTAGCGACCTGGTGTTTGGGGTTTCACAAGGAATTAAATTAAATCAAATTTAATTAATTTAATTAATTTAATTAATTTAATTAATTTAATTAATTTAATTAATTTAATTAATTTAATTAATTTAATTAATTTAATTAATTTAATTAATTTTAATGAAAGTGAAAGACAGAACTGGTCGCTATCTGAGACAAACACGTGATGAAGATATTAATTTAAAGTAAACTAACAGCGTAAACGTTAAATATTTGCAAAATAACACTGACGTTTCAAGCAGAAAAGGGCGGAGCCATGTTTTGTTTACAACGGAAGTCGCGACGGCTTCTTCTTCTACTATTATTATCTGTCCATTTGGTAAAATTGCGCACGTCAAAATGATTTATTCCCATCGAAAGTGTGACGCATGACCCTGAGCGGGCCCATGACCACAGCGCATCCGATCATAATTATAATCCGAGCGCTGATCGGATTAAGGACATTTTGTCCATGTAAACGCAGCCACCGTCTGCTAATCCTTCAGCTCATATCAATGGTTCTCTCATAGCGTCACAAGACTTCGCACCCGGCTCGCCCAGCTCATTCAGGCGATGCTTGAAATGCATTTTCTCTAGCGTGCGGCGTCACATGTAGCACGTAGTGCTACACGTCGCCTGCTCATCCCAGGAGACGTGACTAACGATGGGACCGTTTCTGCATGACCCCGTGAGAAAACACGACCTCCTCGGAGCCTCCAGCTCGCCAGTTCATTGCTTTTATCAAACCTGACCCCTCGTCTGCTGAGAACTTTGAGCGGGTCTCTGAGGAAGATGAGGCCCATGTGGCCCGAGGTTCTCCGTCGCTGAAGCGGCCACCACCTCTCCGCTTCCTCGCTTTGGGAGGTTTCCGGTTCTCGCATTGTCTGATGTTTCTTTGGCGGGAAATGCTTCTAACGGTAAATGAAAAGAACAACTGTAATCCGAGGACGTAGAGAATGTAACAACAGACGCTGGAGACAAAAGACAAACAAACAAACAACAAGCAAACCTCTTTGTTTGACTCTTTGTTCCAAATGAGAGTAAAAGTGAAGTCTGCCAGAAGCCGGCAACAGCGTGTGTGAGTGTGTGTGTGTGTGTGTGTGTGTGTGTCTCTGTGTGGCGCCGTGATGTGCTGGCGACGTGTCCGGGGTGTACCCTGCCTCACGCCCATAGTCAGCTGGGATAGGCTCCAGCAGACCCGCAAAGAGGATACAGCAGCTGCAGATGAGACGATTGTTTGCCTCATCTGCAAGAAGATGGATGATGGATGGATGGATGATGGATGGATGATGGATGGCTGGGTGGCTGGATGGATGATGGATGATGGACGGATGGATGATGGATGGATGGATGGTGGATGGATGATGGATGGCTGGATGGATGGACGGATGGATGGACGGATGGATGGATGGAT
This sequence comes from Brachionichthys hirsutus, assembly GCF_040956055.1. Lineage (NCBI taxonomy): Eukaryota > Metazoa > Chordata > Actinopteri > Lophiiformes > Brachionichthyidae > Brachionichthys > Brachionichthys hirsutus. The sequence continues at coordinate 2,341,101 of NC_090910.1, forward strand.
GATGGATGGCTGGATGGATGGATGATAGATGGATGGATGATGGATGATGGATGATGGATGGATGATGGATGGATGGATGGATGGATGGATGGATGATGGATGGATGGAAGGAAGTATCAAACATCACAAGTCGGCTAATTACTTCATATATAATCAATCAACGTTATTGATGCCTAGAAAAGCCTTCCTGTCCAGCACGGTCTCTGAAATGTCTGGATTCGTCTCCCGCGCTACGATTTGGTGCAGGAATCTGTCCAATCGGACCATGTGGGTCCAGCAGCTGCTGTTTCCACGCAGACCTTTAAAAGCAGCCGTTCTATTGTTCACACACACACGCACGCACACACACACACACACACACACACACACACACACACGCACACACACACACTGCGTCCCTCTGTCCCCTGCAGCTGCCGTCTTCAGCTCCGTGGGTAAATCCCCGTTTAAAGGCTGACCTTTTCTCAAAACCTATTCCAAGACTGAAGACTTTTTCTTTATCTCAACGTTAATTAAATAATTTTTCATTTCTATAGCGCCAGATCATGACAGGAAGTCACCTCAAGACCTGCAGGGAAAGACAGAACCCGACTTGACCCACAAGAGCAAGCACTTTGGCAACGGAGGCAAGGAAAAACTTCCCTTTAACAGGCAGAAACCTTGGACAGAACCTAGGCTCATGGTGGACGGCCATCTGTCTGACCGGCTGGGTTGAGAAAGAGAGAGAGAGAGAGCAGTAGAAAGAGAGAGGGAGAGACAGACACAAGGACAGGTAGGGATGGAGAGAGAGCGATAGAGAGACAGCGAGCCGGAGCAGAGAGAATCATAACAGGCTGCTGAACAAGATGCGACACTAATTCACACCCGGCTGAGCAGAGACAGTCTTTCACGGGACGACGTCTTTTCCCTGCGGCTTTATCTCTGGTGCGATATGAACGATAGCGTCGTCTGACAGCTCCACAGTCACGGGACAGACAGCCGGCAGTCTGGACCAATGTTCCCTCTAATTTTTCATGTGTCTGAGCAAACACACGCACCCCCTGAGCAGACCCTCGGACAAATGTGAGCAACATCAGAACAATACATTTTATGTTGAACGCACTTTATATATGAAAGCAAACCTCAAAGTGCACAATAGTATAAAAGAAACACAAAAACAAGAGATAAAATCAACAAATAAAACATAAAATTAACAAGCAAGGGAGGTCCAACATTTGTTTTTCTAAACAAGTATACAGAAGAGAAAAGGTGTTAACTGTGGATGATGAGTATATATTTTTTATTTATATATGATAGTATTATATGGTTTATTAATGCAAGTATTTATGTTGAATATTTTGCTATAAACTGAATAATAGGGTAGACATTTTTTTAAATAAGTAGTCCACTTCTTCCAATTCCTTTTTTGAACTATGTGCTTGTTTTGTTATGTCTTTTCTTTCTTTTTTTATCAGTATTTCTTTCCTTTGTAGCTACAAAGACTTTTATATATTTTTTTATACATGTTCGAAAACAAAATTCATTAATTCATTCATTCATGTGGAACTCCTCGTCTCCAAAATACAGTATATAACCTAATTTGTCCTGTGTCCCTCTCACGTCTCCACGGTTGGACACGTTGTCCAGGTTGACGTCCTCGTCTCCTGCAGCTTTGACTTTATGCATCGGCTGCTCCAAACACTTCAGGACCATTTCTGGATGCTATTTTAATACGCTTCATTAAACTAAGTTCTCTTTCTCATTCTGCTCTGGATGCTTGAGATGCAGCACAAACAGCTGAGATGTTTCAGCTCCTAGATTTTAGTGCTGCAGAACCACGTCTGAGAAGGTTCTGATTGACCCACGTTTAAGTTCTAGCCTCATTATGGACTTGAATTCAACACGTTCACTAGTAATGACCTCCAGAATGTGGGTTCTGCAGAACAGCCTCACAGTAATGACCTCCAGAATGTGGGTTCTGCAGAACAGCCTCACACTTTAATGACCTCCAGAATGTGGGTTCTACAGAACAGCCTCACACTAATGACCTCCAGAACGTGGGTTCTGCAGAACAGCCTCACAGTAATGACCTCCAGAATGTGGGTTCTGCAGAACAGCCTCACACTTCTCTGCCAGTGCAGCAAAAGGAAAACATCTGCCCCAGTCGCGCCATTTCTTCTGTTTCTCTCTCTCTCTCGAGAGCAGAGAGAGAGAGAGAGAGAGAGAGAGAGAGAGAGCGAAGCACAGAGCGGAGATAGGAGGTATCGAGGAAAAGGGACTTTATTATTCAGTGCAAGTGGAATAAAGCAGCTTCATCTATCCAGCTAGTCTGGCGTGTCCCTTTAGCTTTAGCATTGCTGCACTTTAGCTTCGTTCACCAGCGTGAAGGGAGTTAACCCCGGAGGAGAGGAGCGATCTCCCCGGTGTCACATAACCACGGTCCCGAGACCAGAACCGGAAAGGGTTAACAACATATTCATCCGACCACTTTCTTTTTTTGCTCGACATAGTTAGTCTGGATTAAAATCACACGACGCACGACCAGGACAGTCCCACGTTGAGTACTGGGCGCACTAAATTCCCTGCAGCCAGTGACGGCCAGGAGGGGGCGTGTCATCACGAATTGACACGGTGAGTCGGGGGCGTCTGGACCTCCACGGCGGAGGCTCCGCCGAACCCCGGTTAAGAACCACCGAGCTCAAAAGAATCGCGTCTCCTTTCCACTCTGGCGCGCTGAGATGACGTCACCGCCCGTTCGCCTTGTCATTATTATAAAGCGTCTTCCTTCCACATCGGCCACGCCGCTTTGTTCACTCAAACACCTGTGGACGTCGATTAGCTGCGTAAAGACGCACGTGACTCTCATCGTTAGCTGTAGCACCGGTTACCGGTTACCGGTCACCGGCCACTCACTGGCTCACATTGAAAAGTAGCACAGGATGAACTTTTACGTGTTTCTTTTATTTTACATTCAGGTTGGATTTAGTTTTTTTGTGCGCCGCGGAGATTTTCGCTGCGCAAAGACCGCATCAGCAGTGCGCAATTGCGCACGCGCGCAGCTTAGAGGGAACGTAGGTCTGGACCACAGAAGACAGAGGACAGAGGACAGAGGACAGAGGACAGAGGACAGAGGACTCATCAATCCTGTAACTCGGCCGACCTGCAGTTGTCTTCGGAAATCAAATGAAAAACATGAATGGCTTTTCCACTGTGGGCCCTCAGCTCATTAAGACCTGCTGCCCTCAGCAATGGCTGCTGGGCTATCATTGGACAATGGCTGGGGGGGGGATCCCAATTGGGCAGGTCCTGTCCTCAGACCCGGTTAGCGTCATAGCAATCAACAAATACATGAATAAGTAAATAAGAAAAATAAATAAATAGATAAATAACCCGGTCATGCATTTAAAAATTCCTGGATCCACACGGTGATCTGGATCAGCACCAGAAGGTTCTGGATTGTTCTTGGTATCTTTATACAAACAATGAAAAGTCAAAGTGAATCAGAGTTGATGTTTATTTTTAACTCTAAACGTGTTTTAATGTTAAAATGTAAGATTTGTTCCTGACCTCATTCTGGATCAGAACCAGAAGACGTGTTTCATGGTGGTTCATATCGGACCCCTTTATGACTGAGTTTTTTTTCGTGAATTTAATGTATATTTTACAAGCTTATTATTATTATTATTATTATTATTATTATTATTATTATTATTTTAAAGCCTCCATTATAAGTAAATGGGAAAATCTGAATATTTTTATATCCAGCTCCGGATCGGTTTCAAAATTTAATGGAATCTAAGTTAGACCAAGATCCAGAAGCAATCCTGCAATAACTGATCAATGTTAAGCCAAGGACAAAAACATCTCTCCTGTTCCTTTGAATATTCTTTGAACCTGAATGACCTTTAATCTGATTTAGATTTAGGAACTAAAGGACCGGAAACAGCCTCTCATTTATTTCACAACAACAATGAAGAAGCATTCAGCATCGAGGCTCTCAGCAGGTTCCGCCTGAAACATCTGAGACAATCACCTCCCTGCAGATTAAACGCTCCAGCCCTGAGGCGGCGATCAGATTACTCTGAACAACGAAAGCTCGCCATATCTATCAGGACACACTCTGATTGAGATCATGCTTCTATTACAACGTTTGACGCGAACGCAAAGCGCCCCGGGGCTGTTCGCTGAAACGGACTCTGTGAAGAGCAGCAGCATCAAAGGAGTCCATTGAATATCCGAGGACAGCCACGTCTGGTCACGACGCCATGCTCCTGCTGCTGGGGCCTGCAGCATCAAGGTTCAGTTCAGTTCCTCAGAAGACACCAAATTACCACACAAAGCAACTGAGCTGCGAGACGCGATGTGCAGCGCGTTCGTAAAACAAAAAAACTAGAAAGACCATCAGAGATTGCAGACCCCGCCTCCAAAAGACTATTGGATCTTGTGAGACAGTAAACAGGGCTTCCGGATCAGAGGGGCCAAACCTGCTCTAGGGAGGGAGCCAAACCTGCTCTAGCTTGCTGCTCCGGAACGTACTACAAGACTCCTTCTGGACTCTTTTTCCCATCATGCCATTCGTGTCCCTCCCTCTTAAAGTGACACTTTACAGCACAGACACAATTCCAGATGTAAAAATAATTCTAGAATCTGGATCCAGATCCGGATCAACGGCATTCTCGGGGAGGGACGAGCCACGGACAGAACCTTGCTTGTGTAA
>NC_090910.1:2350796-2412659 GCF_040956055.1 Brachionichthys hirsutus
TTAACAATGACTCACTTAACAACGACTCACTTAACAACGAGTCACCTAGCGACGATTCACTTAGCGGTGACTCATTTAGCAATTACTCACTTAACAACGACTCACTTAACAATGACCCACTTAACAATGACTCACTTAACAACGACTCACTTAACAACGAGTCACCTAGCGACGATTCACTTAGCGGTTTAGCAATTACTCACTTAACAACGACTCACTTAACAATGACCCACTTAACAATTACTCACTTAACAACGACTCACTTAACAATGACCCACTTAACAATGACTCACTTAACAACGACTCGCTTAATAACGAGTCACTTAGCGACGATTCACTTAGCGGAGACTTATTTAGCAATTACTTACTTAACAACGACTCACTTAACAATGAGTCACTTTGCGGCGACTCATTTAGCAATGACTCATTTAAGTTGTTAAGACTCTGTGCTACGACGGGTTTTCCGGAATTTAAAAGTGTGTGTTTAGCGACAAGGAATCGTTGTTACGACGAGCAGAATGCGTACATATTGTTACGTACTGAGTAACACAATTCACGTTTTTATTGTTCTCCCCTTTTAGAAGCGAGAATGTTTCGTTCTCCCTGCGAACGTTGTTTCCCCATTCTACAATAAGGCAACTCACACAGTTGGTCTGCTAGCAAAAAGGTGTACTAGGTGTACTCGAGTACTAGAGTACAAGGTGTACTAGCTCTTCTTACTCTCAATGTGAATAATACGACGAAACTTCTCCAGATAAATCATCTTGAACAATATTGATTACATCCAATCCCTCTCTTGTTACACGCTGATGCATCCCACAGGAACAGCCACACCAAAAGTATAGATTATGTTCTGAAAATTGAATAATGACCAGGATAGGTATCAAATAAACATAAAATACATGAAGATGCGTTTCCCACTGAAGGCAATAACAAATAAAATAGTAAATACACTGAAGGGAAAGATACCAATGATTCTACCTGTTTACCTAAACGTCACTTCTTGTAGATAAACATGACTATAGATAAACTATAGATAAACATGACTATAGATAAACTATAGATAAACTATAGATAAACTATAGATAAACATGACTATAGATAAACTATAGATAAACTATAGATAAACATGACTATAGATAAATATGACTATAGATAAACTATAGATAAACGTGACTATAGATAAACTATAGATAAACGTGACTATAGATAAACTATAGATAAACTATAGATAAACATGACTATAGACAAACATGACGTTCCTGCAGGGCTGCAGAGATTTAGCTTCATGCTCTCACACACATGTGGAGACTCTGGGGCAGATGTTTGATAGTGAAAACGGTGAACACCCACGAATGACCATTGTTTCTAAATGAAGCGTTACAAATGTCGTACTGGGAATGTTTCTATCTGGGAGCCGGCAGCGCACCCCCCCTAGCGGGGAAATCCCAACACAGCACGCGTCTTCATCACCGCGTGGGAAGAGGAAGAGGAAGGTTTGGCAGCTGCTTCTCTTCCTTTTATTGTCTCATCACTGTTTGCATCCGAGGGAACACGTTGTCATTCAGGCTTCTATCTCTGGGGTGCACTGAGCCTATCTACGGGGGGGGGGGGGGGGGGGGGGGGTTATATATATTATAGACTGCTTGCTCTAACATGATGGGTCATGCTCAGTGAACAGCAGATGGTCTAAATGGGTTCCTGCTGCATGTCTTCATAACGTTCCCCCCCCCCCGGAGTGATCATACTAACGGAACAGTGTTTAAGATTGCCGAAGCTAAGCAGATGGATGAAGGCTTGTTAAATGTTCGTGGTCAGAACATGGGTCATGCATTCATTTTCTTAGATGAGACGACCTCAAGAGCCGCTTCATCCTCTTGCGGATCACAGGTGCTCAGGTGCTGGCTCCAGCAGCACCCGTGATCCCAGCTGACTACGGGCGAGAGGCGGGGCACATCCCGGATGCGTCGCCACACAGAAACACACCCACAGACAATCTGGAGGAACGGGAGAAAACTGGAGTACCGAGAGAAAACACAGGGAGAACATTCAAAGTCTGCACAGATAGGAATCAAACCCGGAACCTCCTCACTGTGAGGCCACAGCACTAACCACTACGCCACTATGCCACCCAGAACTCAATGATATTGCTTTGTGTCCAAATCTGCTGGATCAAACCCTTCTTTGTCTAAATAGGTGTTATGTGCAATGCTACTTATCATGTTTACTGTTTATAACTTTAACAAATAGATCATTCCTGGTCTACTGGACATTTTTAGTTCTGTAATTAAGCTAAATAACCTTCACAGAAATAGGTGTTCCACTGCCACGAGTTTCCATCTGCTGGTTTTGTTTCTACAGGAATGGTTCTACATTCGATTTCAAGGTGCGTCATTGTCCTGTCTTGTGCAAGCGTCCACAGCTTTAATCAAATCCTTCGTGAGACACGGCGACTGCACGACCTTCACGAATGCACGACCTTCACGACTGCACAACCTTCACGGCTGGTGTGGTGCTACATGGCTCTGCTCGTCAGCGCAGGAGGCAGAAAAGCGCCTGGTTTTGAGGTAGACATCCCGTCTACCACCGTGGATAGGAGGCTTAGGGTTAGGGGCTTATAGTTGGGCTGAGTCCAGGACTCTGTCTGGGGGGGACGTCTCCGAATGAGTGGACACGGAAAACATCTGAAGAGATTAGATTTCTTTCAATTAAACAAAATCTTCCATTACATTGCATCATTGTGGAATTTGTCACAATGGTAGCAGTCTTTAGTGTCGAACAGGCGGCACGCTGGGCGATTCCTGCAAGGACTTTATCCATCGAAAGGCTGGCAGAGAGAGAACGGTCCCCTCAGAAGAACAAAGGCACGGACTGACGGAGAGATGGAGTGAGGTAGGAGGTAGAGAGGGAAAGACAACCCTTTTAAAGGATTGGTTGAATTGTAGAATGGGGGCAATTAGAAGAATTTTGTATTCAGCATCACAACTACTGGACAAACATTCGATGATGACATCGTCCCTCTAACATCCATCTGGTCCCAAAAAGTATTGTGGATCCAGAATGATTCAATTTGAAGGACCAGAAACTGTGATGAGAGTTAGGTCAAATTTATCTTGTGAATTACATCATCTGGTTACAAAAGGAAACCTCTATCCGTCCGTCCGTCCATCCGTCCATTCGTCCATCTCTGTTGTCAGGTCACTCCTCCCACTTGGCCTGCCACCCTGGGGTGAGGCGGTCTCTGGTGATGTTGATCCTCCATGGAGGAGGACAATAAAGAGTCAAACACCCTCCGGCTTCCTTCAACCGTCTCCTGGTCCCACATCTCCCTAGACTTCATTATCGGCTTGCCTGCCTCTGAAGGTAATAACACGGTTATTCTCACCGTTACAGACAGCTGCCCCCAGAAAAAGAACCCACTGAAGCCTCACTCTTTCATGTGCTCCGTCTGCATGGACTCCCCTGTGATGTGGTTTCAGACCGAGGCCCCCAATTCACTTCTGGTCTGAATTTTGCGGTGTCCTCGGAGTCTTGCCCAGTTCTGCCACCGGACTCTCACCCTTGGGCTACCAACCTCTAACAAGAGAGTGAGGCTAGCGTTCCCTCCGTCCAGGCCTTCATCCTGGGAACGGGCCAGGCCCAACCTCCCGTGTGCCTCAAAGCGGTACCAGCGGACCGCCACGGCACACCAGCATCGGTACACACTCAGACAACGGGTTTGGCTGTCCACAACGGACCTTCGCCTCCGGGTGGAAGTACGAGAATCGCGTGAAAGAAGTACACGATGCCTTCATTCGGTGTATTCTCCAATAAGGAACAAAGTCAAAGTTCTAAACAGAACGGATGCAACTGCATTTTCACAACAGATAAATAAACATTTTTTAATTTGATCTATGACTGTTTCTGTTGCCATTTGCATACCTGCAAAACAAAAGCAGTCAAACACAGAACGAATGATTGATCAGCATGTTTATCACTACCAATGATTTGCCATACAACATATGGACAACCAGATACCCTTCTCCTGCCATGCTGTTGGGTTCTCCCCGTCCGTGTCATGACAACCTCCTGACTGTGGAGTGATCACGGTTCAAAGGCTTCACTCGTCGACCCCCAACTTGGGGCAGAATTCCTCATTCTGAAAAGTTGAGTGACAAACGTGTGGCGGCTGCCGAGGAGACGTGGCCTCATCGAGACTGACCAGATCCTGAATGAGATCCTTTGCCCTGTGTGTGTGTTTCTCTCTGCGCCTTCCATCCTGTTGTTGTGTAACTCGCCGTCTGTCACCTTAATGCACACACAGAAAGCGATGCTTCGGACACACACGCAGCCTGTGTGCGTTTTGCTGCCATCAGCACCTTCCATCTCCCGTTGGGGCGATGCCACGCTTTGGCGGAGCTGCTAAACGACGCAGCAGATATATGAATCTTTGAATGGCCTAAACACGCATCCAGAAACCTGGAAGCTCCCAGCATCCGGTTTAAGAGGCACACATTCTGCTCAGGGGCCGCTGATGCTGGACATTCATGAAACTTTCTAAACTATCCTCTGAAAGTAACATCATTTATCGCCATGGATGGCAACCGTCTCCTACGAATGCATGAACGCTGGCAGCTGTGGAACGGTCAAATCAACAATAATTAGGGATGTCAAATTATCGCATGCAATTAATTAAATACAGTCCTATTTAGCGCGTTATGTTTTTTAATCGCGTTAATCTAATTTGTAATCTCTAAATTTACTGCTTCTGTATTTCCTTTTTATAAAATCCTTTTATGCGCTGGCCTTTTTGTTGCTGAGTTGTTGGGGGGTTGAATAGTCAGTGACACCCTGAAGTGGACATTGATTGGCTGTCATTGCATTTGGGCTTGTTTAGCTGATAGGCTCCCTTTGTAGGTGGGCAGGACAAGGTGAGGAACGGTGAGCAGCAAAGACGTTAGCAGCTTAGCGAGCCATAGCAAAGCTCTTCACCAAACTAAACTGGAGGAGACGCCCCGCGATGAGCAAGTCTAGCTGTAGCTAGCATTTATTGTTGTCGCACGACTTCACCGAGAAACATTCCTAGTCGTGCTCTCCGGACGCTTGCTGGAGCCCTCGTTCAGCCCCTTTTTGACTATGCTAGCACCTCCTGGTATTCCAACATCAACATGTCCCTGAAAACCAGGCTCCAAACTTCTCAAAACAAACTCATTTGGCTACTCCTCAATCTGGGGCCCATGACCCACCTTCTTCCTGGACATTTTACTATCCTAAAATGGCTCAGGGTAGAAGACAGGGTTAAACAACTCAAAATGGGATTGGCATTTAAAATAGTCAATGCAGCTCTGCCCTCAGTCCCCTCAATCCCTGCATACCTGAATAAACACCTTCAAAGATTTAGTGACACCCACAGTCACAACACTAGAGCTCAAACAACAACCTGATTACACCCTCCTACAGGACTAACATGGGTAAATCATATTTTTATAATACGGCCCCCCAAGGGTGGAACGGATTGACTCCCGCCCTCAAAACATGCACCTCTTTGGCCTCCTTCAAAACGGCCCTAAAAATTCACCTTTTAGGGGGGCAGAAATGGAGATAGTCATCACGACTCTCTCCAGATCAACCCCCCCCCCCCCCCTTTTTTTTTGTCAACCAAAGTTGCACATATTAAGTGTCTTTGTAATTTATTGTAATTTATGTAATTTATTGTCATTCATTGTCATTTTGCATCGGTGGTGTGATTTATTTTAAATTTATTGTTAGTTTGCATCGGTGGTGTAAAATCATTTTGTTTTTCTAATGTTACTTTGCATCAATTGAGTAACTGAATATTGGTTTTATTTTTATTTGTATTGTGAAATTTGTATTGTTAAATGTCGATGATTTATGTACTAAGGACTTTCAACGGAAACAAGACCGCAAGGGCTTTTTTGAAATGCTCCTCTTAGACAGGATGTTTAACTTCATTTGTACTGTAATACATACTACTGTTTGACTGTACTTGTACTCTAACATTCTATCTAATAAATATATTCATCATCATCATCAACCCTCACTGACTCTGATTCTGATTCTGAAATGTCCTAGTCAGGTGGCTAGCGATGACCTGCAAGCCGGTAAACATGGTGGAAGACGAGGGACTAACAGGAGGTGCTGCAACCATGCCAACAACAACGCCTAGAACCACACCTACAACCACACCTACAACCACGCTTACAACCATGCCTACAACCATACCTACAACCACACCTACAACCACACCTACAACCACACCTACAACCACACCTACAACCACGCCTACAAGCACGCCTACAAGCACGCCTACAACCATACCTACAACCACACCTACAACCACGCCTAAAACCACGCCTGCAACCTTACCTACAACCACACCTACAACCACGCCTACAACCACACCTACAACCACGCCTACAACCACGCCTACAACCACGCCTACAACCACACCTACAACCACGCCTACAACCACGCCTACCACCACGCACAAGCAACGCCTCGCAAAGCACTAGTGAATGATGAGGATGAGGCTTGGACGAAGGCCGGCGTTGTGAAACCAGAGGAACCTGACACAGTTCTGATGTACGAGTTTAACTCGTTCCTGGACCGAGCTCGTAACTCAAATCAATGTTTCCCATATAAAATAACTGAAAACAATTGAATCTGTTCCGGCGTCTAAAAACACTTGATACACAAAATGATATAATACATGATATGCGGTATTACTGTAATATAAAATGTTGTTTTATTGGAGGGAGGAAGAGGGGGGGTACGTAACACTTTATGCAGTAATTGTACCTTACAGGTACTCGTACATAAACAACCATATGTGGAAACACAAAACGGAGACTTGCAGGAGACGAGGACGGAAGGTGGAAAACACCTGAACTGGACCAGTGAAGCTAGCTAGCGCTCGGACAGCTAGCGCCACCATCTGGAAGCTGCTCGTATCTTAAAGCAGAATTTACTCTTGTCTCAGAACACCCGTGTGTTAAAGCGCTCGTATGTCGAGGTGTTGCTGTATCTGCGTCGGCCATGAAGAAACAGATGTAGTTACATTTCCAGAAAAGTTACCTGCTTCCAGTAATACTGGCCATAAAACCAGCAACGATGCACAGATAAATATACATGAAACTGTTGTTGCTGCCACTCGCGTCTCAGGACACTCCAGTGTGAAGGCAAACAACACAGCAGCCCCGAGGGATCGAGGCCCCCCACTGGCAGTCCCTCTAGTGGAGCTCCCAGGGGGGTTTGATCCAAACACACACGCCTCAGCACTCTGAGACAGAGGCTGCAGATACGAGCTGCTTAGTTTAGTGTGCATGTGAGAAAGGGAAGAAAATAAAAGATAAGAGCGACTGAAGGAGACGGGAGGATCATTATCAGATTTCTACGAGGTGACTTCAATTCCCAGCGCATCATGGGGTCACATAATGTAGTTTTATTTATCATGGCTGAAGCCACACTACACAATAGTGTAACAACGGAATACTGATACTTTCATATAGTCCTAGAAGATCAAAGGAAAAGTCATGCTGTTCAATATTAGCATGTGATGCTACATGATACACAATAATGACGACACCAAAATAATGCCCTTTAATGAGACACAAATAATTAGACGGCTAAATGGAGCGTCTCCTCATTATAGTTAGCTTTGTTCGGCCCTTTCCTTTCTATTTTAGTGTTTTACATCAGTTCTGGCCTCGTCGTTTCACCCTGAGCCCGGATCTCCGTCCTGTGGCAGGAGCAGACTCTGGTGCGCCTCAGAGGGCAGAGCTTCTAGATCTGACACAGAGAGAGAGAAGTGGCGACGTGGATGGGAAGATAGAGGGAGCAGGAGCTCCCCCATGGGTGAACGCGATACCTCATCATCCGTGTGTGTGTGTGTGAGCAGTGAAATGCACTGTAGTCAGAGGAAACAATATTCCATTTTTGCTAAAAATGATGGATGACAATGATTCATGCTCCCCCCCCCCCCTCCCTGCTCCGATCAGACACTGGTGGAAACTGGCAACGTAGCGTTCCCCATGGGTGACACAGGAGAGGGGCTGGACCACGAAGAAACCAATTTGTCTTAGAAGCAATTAGTGATTTATTTTGGCTCGCTGGCGTCCTGTCTGGAGGCCGGGCGTGTTCTCCGCTTCGACTGGGACAGGAACGAGAGCTGCAAGCGGCTCGTCCAAGGACAAGGGGGCGCTGCTTCAGGGCAAAATGATTGAATGCCAGGAAATGGACGTGGAAACATGACGATCCAGTGACTAAAACAAAAAGAAGACTCTGAAATGAGGTTCACACCTCCAGGGTCAGTGCAACGCACGTGTGAGCGGGCACTGAACTCTGTCCGGCGGTGATTGGATGACGCTCCCTCTCTGCTGGTACCAACAACCTGAACATGCAATGCAATTGTCCTGTTAACTATAGCGCGCCCAACAGTGCATGCGCCTGCTGTGATCACACACACACACACACACACACACACACACACACACACACATACACAAATTTCTTTTTCAAGGATGACGACATTTAGCTGCAGAGTAAACAAAGGGGCTTCAAATATTTCAGTGAGGGCTGTTTTCACTCAATATTTATGCTTTTTTTTTGTCAAAGAATGAAGGTAATAAGTATCAGTGCAAGATGCTACAAGATGCTACAAGGTGATACAAGATGCTACAAGGTGCTACAAGGTGCTACAAGATGCTACAAGGTGCTACAAGGTGCTACAAGGTGCTACAAGATGCTACAAGATGCTACAAGGTGCTACAAGATGCTACAAGACTGTAAGACAGTAGAGCCAGAGAAGACCAGCCAAGGGGAGGTCCGTGTGATCTGTGTGTGTGTGTGTTATGTAAACCCTGTGTGTATTGATGAATCTGTGTTTGCTCACTTTCTCTCACACGCAGGAACATGAATAACATTCAATACATTCATGACAGCCTCTAAATCTTGAGGCTCTAGAAACATTGTGAATTGTAATCCTTTAATTAGGTAACAAGCACCATAAAAACCAGACGAGTATTTCAGCATCAGCCAGCATAGAGAGAAATAGAGTGGTGGCCATTCATTTCTCCGCAGCTTTACCTTCATCTGGTCCTTCCTGTGTCTCTCCATCTCTCCCTCTTTTTTTGTCTGTTTCTTATTCTGCAAAGTTCAGTGGAGCTGTGTGACGGTGTGTTTACTGTATCGCCCTGCTAAAACTGTAGCATCCTGCTAAAACTGTAGCATCCTGCTACAACAGTAGCATCCTGCTAAAACTGCAGCATCCTGCTAAAACAGTAGCATCCTGCTAAAACTGTAGCATCCTGCTAAAACAGTAGCATCCTGCTAAAACTGTAGCATCCTGCTAAAACTGTAGCATCCTGCTAAAACTGTAGCATCCTGCTACAACAGTAGCATCCTGCTAAAACTGTAGCATCCTGCTAAAACTGTAGCATCCTGCTAAAACTGTAGCATCCTGCTACAACAGTAGCATCCTGCTAAAACTGTAGCATCCTGCTAAAACAGTAGCATCCTGCTAAAACTGGAGCATCCTGCTAAAACTGTAGCATCCTGCTAAAACAGTAGCATCCTGCTAAAACTGGAGCATCCTGCTAAAACTGTAGCATCCTGCTAAAACAGTAGCATCCTGCTAAAACTGGAGCATCCTGCTAAAACTGTAGCATCCTGCTAAAACTGTAGCATCCTGCTAAAACTGGAGCATCCTGCTAAAACAGTAGCATCCTGCTAAAACAGTAGCATCCTGCTAAAACTGTAGCATCCTGCTAAAACTGTAGCATCCTGCTAAAACTGTAGCATTCTGCTAAAACTGTAGCATCCTGCTAAAACTGGAGCATCCTGCTAAAACTGTACCATCCTGCTAAAAGAGTAGCATCCTGCTAAAACTGTAGCATCCTGCTAGAACTGTAGCATCCAGCTAAAACTGGAGTATCCAGCTAAAACTGTAGCATCCTGCTACAACTGGAGCATCCTGCTACAACTGGAGCATCCTGCTAAAACTGGAGCATCCTGCTAAAACTGGAGCATCCTGCTAAAACTGTAGCATCCTGCTAAAACTGTAGCATCCTGCTACAACTGGAGCATCCTGCTAAAACTGGAGCATCCTGCTATAACTGGAGCATCCTGCTAAAACTGTAGCATCCTGCTACAACTGTAGCATCCTGCTAAAACTGGAGCATCCTGCTACAACTGGAGCATCCTGCTAAAACTGGAGCATCCTGCTAAAACTGTATCGCCCAGCTAAAACTGGAGCATCCTGCTAAAACTGTATCGCCCAGCTAAAACTGGAGCATCCTGCTAAAACTGGAGCATCCTGCTATAACTGGAGCATCCTGCTAAAACTGTAGCATCCTGCTACAACTGGAGCATCCTGCTAAAACTGGAGCATCCTGCTACAACTGGAGCATCCTGCTAAAACTGGAGCATCCTGCTAAAACTGTAGCATCCTGCTATAACTGGAGCATCCTGCTACAACTGGAGCATCCTGCTAAAACTGGAGCATCTTGCTAAAACTGGATCATCCTGCTATAACTGGAGCATCCTGCTACAACTGGAGCATCCTGCTACAACTGGAGCATCCTGCTAAAACTGGAGCATCCTGCTAAAACTGGAGCATCCTGCTATAACTGGAGCATCCTGCTATAACTGGAGCATCCTGCTAAAACTGGAGCATCCTGCTATAACTGGAGCATCCTGCTATAACTGGAGCATCCTGCTAAAACTGGAGCATCCTGCTAAAACTGGAGCATCCTGCTAAAACTGTAGCATCCTGCTAAAACTGGAGCATCCTGCTAAAACTGGAGCATCCTGCTAAAACTGGAGCATCCTGCTAAAACTGGAGCATCCTGCTATAACTAGAGCATCCTGCTTCACGCTGCTCTGGGCCTCCAGCAGCTGCTGAGCGATGACGGAGAGGAGAGGGAGGTAAGAGACGAAGGACGGGGGAGAAGAGGAGCTGGTTGAGTGCACCCTCACTCCCAATGTTCCCAGAGTCTCTGCTACACACACACACACACATTACAGTAACTGCATTAATATTACACAGCTGTTCTCTAGAGTGAGCATAGCGCTATAATTAGCATGCAGGTGTTGATTCAAATGGATCTCAATCTGCTCGGTCATTGGTTATGTAACAGCATATTACACGGTAATAACCCGGTTTTAAACACGCTATGTGGACAGGAAGGTAAACGCTGCAGGACTCCAGTTCCTCCAGAAACCGGTTCGTACTAGTTTGTTCGTTGCCCGGTCCTGCTGGAGCGGGGTACACCCTACACAAGCCGCCAGTTCATCACGGGGCCTGAAAAGGACTTTTCTCATCTTTAAACCATTAGCTAATAAAAGCATATAAAAGGGTTCCGTTCTGAGACCAAACATGTCCAAGTGATGAACGAGACATTTATCCATCTGGATCCAGATGTTTGCAAAGGCTTCAAAGGGTTTGGGTTCATTACAAGGATCGTATCCTACATCAGCATAAGATCGAGAACACATCACAGCTAAAACTGATTCAGAAGTTCCTGATCCTAAAGAACATCCCCAGTATAAACCAGGGAGGGGGTCAGAGGTCAGATGTCCTGAAGCTCAACCCGCTGATGGACAGCGGCGTAATCCACGACGCGTGTATTTCACTGATTGCTTACACACACTCCTCCTAAGCTCGATCACACTTTCATTTTCAGATAGTGTAATCTGCACTGGACACACACACACACACACACGCACACACGCACACCTCCCTTCCACTCACCTCCTGAGCCACAAGGGATGAGATCCGGACCGCCCTGCGTACCCTGGCGTTCCTCCCCCCCTCCTGAGGGAGGCTGTCGCGCCCGCTCAGCGACATGTCGCTCATCTGGCCGACCCAAGAGGCCCGGCCCAGAGGCACGTCCCATCGGGTGTCCCCCGTCCCCCCCCAGCTGGCTCCCCGTGCCCGTCCTGCCACTCCGTCCGCCGGCCGTCCCCCTCCGCTCCCCCCCAAAGAGGGAAAGGGTGAAGGCGGCACCACGGTTGGCACGGTCACCGTGCCGCCCACGGCGTTCTCTGTTCCTTCTCCACTTCCTCACCCGTTCAGATCCTGGTACTGAGGCGAGGTTCAGCTCCAGATGTTGTCCTCTGCTTCACTCTCTCTCTGCTCCCACTGTGTCTCTCGCTCTTTCTGCCGGTCCGTCTATCATCCTCTGTCTCTCTGGGGGGGGGGGGGTCTATGGGGGCTGGTGGAACGGATCCACAGCTGTAGCCGGTCGGAGCGCTCAGAATAACTGCTGCTACTGAGCCTTGCTCCTCTCGCCTCCTTCGCCTCCTTCTCCTCCCTCTCTCCCTCCCTCCTCTGGAGGAGCTTTCTTACTGTTCCTCCGGACAGGATCTCTCCCTCCCTCCCTCTGAACTGAACTCGCTCTTTATCTGGGATCTCTTGACCTCGTCTTCTCCTCCGACTGGCTTCTGCTCCATTTCTCTTTGTAGTCCAATCAGAGCACGGCACCGATTCAAGTTAAGGCCATTAACGTCTGCTCTTTGATGTAATGGCGCTTGAATGGACAAACGTTTAGAGCGATGGGACGTGTGTTTGTGGGAGGTCTCCAGTGTTCTGGAAAGCC
This sequence comes from Brachionichthys hirsutus, assembly GCF_040956055.1. Taxonomy (NCBI): domain Eukaryota; kingdom Metazoa; phylum Chordata; class Actinopteri; order Lophiiformes; family Brachionichthyidae; genus Brachionichthys; species Brachionichthys hirsutus. The sequence continues at coordinate 2,363,393 of NC_090910.1, forward strand.
TGTGAGGCAGAACCAAAGGAGAGCAGAAATAGAGGATACACTTTCTCCTCCTCCATCTCTTCTTCCTTTTACTTTGAAATCTCCTGTCAGAACTATTTGCTATCCGACATTAAAAGAACTCCCCCGTCCCTCCATCCATCCAGTCAAAATGCATACATCACTCTTTCTCTCTTTAATGCCAACCTTTCATCTCCTTCTGTTCATGTCTCATTACTGAACATAGTGCTGGATTAGTGTGTGTGTGAGAGAGAGAGCAAGAGATAGAGAGAGTGTGTGTGTGTGAGAGAGAGTGTGTGTGTGAGAGAGAGACACAGAGAGAGAGAGTGTGTGTGTGAGAGAGACAGAGAGAGAGAGAGTGTGTGTGTGAGAGAGACAGAGAGAGAGAGTGTGTATGTGTGAGAGAGAGTGTGTGTGTGAGAGAGCGTGTGTGTGAGAGAGAGATAGAGTGTGTGTGTGAGAGAGAGAAACAGAGAAAGAGAGAGAGAGAGTGTGTGTGAGAGAGCGTGTGTGTGTGTGTGTGTGTGTGTGTGTGTGTGTGTGAGAGAGCGTGTGTGTGTGTGTGTGTGTGTGTGTGTGTGAGAGAGCGTGTGTGTGTGTGTGTGTGTGTGAGAGAGCGTGTGTGTGTGTGTGTGTGTGTGTGTGAGAGAGCGTGTGTGTGTGTGTGTGTGTGTGTGTGTGTGTGTGAGAGAGAGAGTGTGTTTTTACAGGATGCTTCTTACACTTCATTTTGTTTTTCTCGTTCTTGTTTTTTTCTGGCTCAGTCGCTATGACTGTTCAATCAGCACCAATAAAACCGACAACAGGTCATCAATCCGGTCAAATCATTGATGCTGCCGCTCGAGGCCCCCCCCCCGAACTGTTGCTGATCACTTCTCAGGACTCTCCCCTGCAGCCGACTGACCTCTGACCTCAAGAGGAAAGAGGAGTTCCCTGCTTCTCTGTGGACCGCGTCAGACCTCGAGTCCCGCCTGAAGACAAGAATCCAGTGGGCGTGGTCCTCAGTGGGCGTGGTCATAAGCGGGCGTGGTCCTCAGGACGAAAGACGTGACTGGAGTTCAGCTGACCTTCATATCGGCTCCACGTCCTCGACAATCGGTGGGATTGCTGGGGAATCACGTGAATCACCGTGTTCTGAGTCGGTCACTGCGAGCTAACAAGCTAACGAGGTTAGCTTGCATCATGGCTTTTCAGATAGATTTGGGGGGGGGGGGGCATTGCTAGTCTGGTTCAAGATCAGCACTGACCACAGGACAGTGTGTCGACTGGACTGGAGAGGCGCCAGTTCACATCACCAACAAGCTGATCAATCAGAGATTGCAGACGCTCGCCTCCAAGTGGCCTATCTCGCAATGTCAAAGAATCCTCCCATCATGCCATTCGTGTCCCTCCCTCTTAAAGTGGCAGTTTACAGCACAGGCACAATTCCAGATGTAAAAATAATTCTAGAATCTGGATCCAGATCCGGATCAACGGCATTCTCGGGGAGGACCGAGCCACGGACAGAACCTTGCTTGTGTAAAAATTTCAAGTCGATTGGGTTACTAGTTCTTGAGTTATGCGCTCAGACAGACAAACAAACAAACAAACAAACAGACAAACAAACAAACAAACGCACCCAATTGCAATACCCTCGCCTCCCCTTCGGCGAGGGTAATCACTGGTGAAGAGGGAGAGAGAAAGAGGAAGAGAGCTAGGGGGTGAGTGATAGAGAGGGGGGAGAGGGGGAAAGAGAAAGAGAGAGAGGGAGAGAGAGAAAATACTGTAATTTATTGCTAGAGAAGATTTTTCTTTTATAATGAATCCCATAAATAAGAGTACTTTGTCATTAGTACACGGAGTGAATATTGGCTTTACCACTTCATCTGCTGCTGCACCCCCCCCCCCCCCCCCCACACACACACACTTTATCTTATTTATCTTTCATCTGGAGGCTACAGATGGATGAAGCCTGCTGCCTCCCCAGATCCACAGAGTAACAGCAGAATGCGGGACAGACGTCCACGGAGGACAGGTCAACACGCTGAGACAACTCGGGGACGCTACGACACCACAAACATTCCTGCAGAGGAGTTAAAGTTCACTTCAAGCTGCACGAAACGATACAACAAGCTGGATGTGATTCTACGTCTATTGATGAGCACCCAGCCCTGATCAGTCGTAATCGGCTCCCCGATATCATTTATCATTTAAATGATCCACATCTCCATTCCTGCCCTCCTTTCTCTCCCTCCAGCTTTCTCTTTCTTCTTCTCCGCCTCAACGAGGACTGTGCATCGCTTGTTCCCATGCAGGTTATCGACAATTGATCGTTAAACCACAGGTAATACGTACGTACTCAATGGCTGGAATTCATCACTCATCCTCTGGGTGGCGACAGAGCACACATCAGTGAACAGTATCCAACAAAGTCAGCGTTGTGTCTAAAAAAATGACACAACGCTGGAAATGTAGGAGTGAGAACAACTATTGATTGATTGATTGTTTATTTCGAGTTTGAATTTCATGTACATTACATTATATACATATAAATTGTTCTAATACAAGATATTCATACTCGAAAAGGAGTGGGAAGAAGTATAACTTATCGTACCTGTCAGCTAAAACCGTTTCGCCGGATTTTCGTACGGGAAAATTGGATTTTTGAGCAGTACGGCGTACTGTGGAAAATATTACGGTGAAAGCTGAAAATACGAGAAGATTAAAATAAAGCAGGGGTACTGAAAATAGCAGCTCAATACACACACACACACACACACAGACCACAACATCCTTATAAAAACCAGTAAAATGAGTCACCAGCTCATCACAGGACCATTCGATTGTTTTATGAAATGTCCTTTATTTTTATTTTAGATCCTAATGTCTTCTCTCTCTCTTTTATTCCTATATTTATTATTATTATGTGCTGAATGATTAATTTTAACTTCCTTACATTTCTCGCTGAAGCACTTTGAATTGTGCCGGAATAGAAATAAAGAAGGGCAGCAAATTCCATCTAGCTCAGATACCGAAACTCGCTCTCTCTCTGACACCATTACGTCAAGTCAGTTTCTCAAAACACTACGTTCTTGTTTCTATAGACAGGGTGAAGAAATAAAAAGCAGCAAATCTCAACATTTAACTCTTAAACAGAGCACTTCTATGGCGCAGCTTGAACATTCAAGCCATAAATAAACGTCTTTGTTCACTTTGGACTTGGACGAGTGCAACAGGAAGTATTCATTCCTTGCCTTGCAGCTGTCGCGGGGCGTTTTTGGTTTTTGCAGCGAGACGATAGGGTCACAGGAAGTGATGTCATGCTGCGCGTGCTGCCATTTCTGTTGGCGAACAGAGGGCTCACTCTGCGCCATCGTTTAACTCCAGATCTGATAAAAAGTAACAAAAATAAAGATCCATATATCCGAGTCCTGATCGGGAGGTAACGTCCGATTCCGATCCAGTCTGCAAGCTCGTGATCGGGTCTGGACATCCCTGGTTGTTGCCGCTCCCATTCCCTTACACAACGGGCCAGGCAGCCATATTTAATGAGCTCCGGTGGTTGATTTACTGCTGCAGTTTTACTCAATACCCAGCGCCGAGTCGAGACCATTCCGAAAATGTATTTTGTGTAATAATTGCATAGTCAGAAAAAAAGCTATGTTGTTTTTGAGTAAATTCTTTTTTAGCCCCGAGCGCCTATCCTAGGCGTAAGGGGCTGTTGCTTTTGCAACGCATAAGACGACACTCAACAGCACACACACACAAACACGAGTTGACGAGCGCCCACAGGCGCCCTCGTCGAGACCATTCCGAAAACCGGAATGGTGGGGAGGGGTTCGACGCCAACTTTGTCGGAGAGCCACAAAAGTCAGTACAGACATGTCAGGGCAAAAAAAAAATATTATTATGGCCACGCCCCCAGACACACAGGAAGGCGGTCATATTGGATTGAAACTTAAAAACTGCTGAGTCAGCGTTAATGCTGATGGTGCATTTGAACGAACGTCTCCTCGGGGGTATCACCAAATGAACTGAAATTCAGTGTCCACTATCTAGAGACTTGGGGCATCAAAAGTTATCCAAATTATTTTTATACATTTTACGGTTTCCGTGCGACGAAGCACCAAACTTGAGGTAGAATTTTGAGCGTTTTCGTACACCAAAAATTGCTCCCGTTTGCACACACACACTCCAATAAAAACCGAATTTTAAACACTTATTAACCCTTCCTACCTGGACACTTTAAAAGGGAAACTTTGACAATCGGCCTTACAGCGCCCCCTAGAGAACGATAACAAAAATTGAATGGGAATTTAAAAAATAGTTTGCCAGAAATTATTGAAATTTACCAGAGAATTCCCTCATGTGGTCCCGATCAAAAAACACAATCAAACCATGTCGTTGTTTTTACGGTGTTACTATGGTAATGGCCAAAGTTCCCCATGTTAGTCTATGACGAATTACACAATATTATCCCATTATATTTAAAAAGACATATTACCATGGAAACGTCCCAAATTTGCCACATACAATCTGACCAATCTGGTCAATACTGGAACCAGAAATTGGTTCCAGTATTGGACAAGGCCACAAACACAGGACAGCTTAATGCATTCTGAATGTTTCCATGTTAAATATTCATGTGATTAAATATTTTATTGTCATATGCTGAAGTGATGAAATAAAAAAAAAAAAACCCACCACCATTGGCTGTGAGTAATTGTATTAAAATTCAATAAAAGTGTACTGGGGGTAAAAAGAGTGACGTGTCTGCCTTTGTTTGCTTAATTTCCTTTTTGATTCTTGTAATAAACACTTCTTAATATAATTTAAGTGTAGAGACAAAGTTCCAAGAATGAAAGTCAGACAGGATGCGGTTTTATTCCAGCACTGTCCAATAGCGTAGCTGCAGGGGAGCTTCCTGTATATCACTCCCTGCAGGAACATTCTACAAGATGCTAATCATCATGCATCATCCATCCTCATCTTCACCAGCAGATAAACCGACATTCAACATCGTAGAAATTCATCTTTGTGATTCTCATATCATCGCTGCTATGTTAACCCACATTCTCCTCATTGACTAACGCACGCACCCACTAAGGAGAACAAAGAATCAAGAGAAAGTTTTATTGTCACTCCCACACTCGCATGAAAGGAACGAAAAATAGTACTCAGGTCCCAGATCGAGGCGTGTAACAAACAGTCATTAACACAGACAGTCATTCAATGCAAACGGCCGGGAGAGGGTTTGGAGAACCCTTACAAGTATCAAAAAATCAAAGATCAAAGCAGCTTTGTAGTTGCCTATAAATATACAGCTTTCAGCTGAATTTGCCGAAGCATTTGATCATGACATCAAAGGCGCCTTATCGTGGAAGAAGCATCAAAACTAGATTTGAGGCCTCTTCGGATGCATCAAAACTAAATTTGTACCGAGTGAAGAACTTTAAGAACGAAATGCACGCATTAAGGCAGAGGCTCAAAAATATGACTCTGCCTGAGGAGCAGAAAGAAGAGGTGAACACCCCGAAAAAGAATCGACGACTGCTGGAAGAAGACAAAAACCCTCAAAAAGAAGTGCGTGGCATGAAGCTGTTTCTCCATCATGAGAAATGGCGTAAAATAACCGAGCAGAAAGCGCCGATTCTCTCTAGCAAAAACAGTCTGAAAGCTAGCAGAGATCAGAAGTTTGAGGAGAGGAAAAAGGTACGTTTCAGCTCCCAAGTGGATGAGATGGGGAAAAACACAGACATTCATGTTGCTCTGGTTGAGCAGCAGACAGCGGGGCTGAACAGGCTCAAAGCTTCTCTGAAAGACGCTCAACAGCAGCTGCAGAACCAGCAGCTGCAGCTGGAGGAAGACAGAAAGCAGAAAGAAATGATGCAACTCGAGATCTGCACTCTCAAATTCAGCCAACTGCAGTTGGATGAAACCGACACCCTTCAATCACAAATAGCTGCATTGAGGCTGAAGCTACATGCTGAGGAACAGCAACGATCAACATTGTGTGTCTGTCAGCATAAGGCTAATCTGAGAGATCACATTAAGGGGGTGGAGAAGAGGGGGAGATGGCCATTCTAAAGCTCAAGTCCCCAAAGGACATTCATGTTGCTCTGGTTGAGCAGAGTGTGTGTGGTGGGGATGGTGCGCTGCTGACCTCGACTCGCCATGGTTCTCAGCCGGAAAACGGTGGAGTGCACCCTCCAGGTCGGGGAAGAGATGCTGCCCCAAGTGGAGGAGTTCAAGAGAGCTGAGTCGAAAGGGGAAGCTCTCGATTTACCGGTCGATCTTCGTTCCTACCCTCACCTATGGTCACAAGCTTTGGGTAGTGACCGAAAGAACGAGATCCCGGGTACAAGCGGCTGAAATGAGCTTCTTCCGTAGGGTGGCTGGGCTCTCCCTTACAGATAGGTTGAGAAGCTCAGTCATCCGGGAGGAGCTCGGAGTAGAGCCGCTGCTCCTCCGCGTTGAGAGGAACCAGATGAGGTGGCTCGGGAACCTATTTAGGATGCCTCCAGAACGCCTCCCTGGTGAGGTGTTCAAATACACATCCAATCAAACTCAACAACAGACCAACCATCTCTAAAGTAACACTTCGAGTGGAATGAAGGCCTCATCATGTCCTTCCGTCACAGCAGACAGGGCAAGCTGTGCCAGCAGTTGTCACATGTCACCTTCCATACAGCCTTGTGGCAAAAGAAGACGACCTCCGGATGAGCTGGATGCAGCACAATTCATACTGGGAGCGGCGCAAACTGAAGACATCACGCTTCCAGACGCAGACAGAACACGACCGGAATGAATTTTGACATTCTACTGAGAAATGGATTCTTATTTTACTGAGAGGTACCTCGTCTTTTCCTGAGACGAGGTACCCAGCAAGAACCATAAAATAATAAAAAAAATGTTCAAAAAAAATAAAAATAAATAAATGAAAAGTAATTGAAACAGAGGACTCCATCAATTAAAAGCCAGTCTATATAAATACGTTTTCAGAAGTGTTTCAGACAAAGTAACTGAATCTGCAAGCCGTATTCCAGCGCAGTTAGAGTTGGTTCAAAACAGAATCTCTCTCACGTCCTTTCTCTCGATAACAGAAAATAAATTTAGCCAAACTAAAGAACATATTATATATTACCAAATTTGCCACATACAATCTGACCCGCATGCCGGTTGGAAAAGTAAATCGTAACCGTGTCGTTATATTTACCGTGTTGCCGTGGCAATGGCCGGCATTCCCCATGTTAATCAAATGAGTGCGACAGAAACAATCACCAATCTTCTGAAAATAACATATTAGCACGGAAACGTCCCTAATTTGCCACATACATTCTCACACACATGCCGGTTGAAAAGGCAATGACACCCAGGCTGCATTCTTTACGCTGTTGCTATGGCAATGGCTAAAATGTCCCATATTACCCCAATACAGTTAGAGACAAGTGTGGGCAACTAATGCAGCTCAAATATAAACACTTGTGAAGCACTCAGGACAAAAGCGGCGTGCGTCGGCGGGTCAGCTCATCGGCCTGTCAGCCGGCGAGGGCCTACAACGCCGCTTGCGGCTTTAATTAGGCCCGAGCGCCTATCTAGGCGTAAGGGGCTATCGCTTTTGCAACGCAGAAGACGACCCTCGACAAAGTTGACGAGCGCAGCGCAGCGGCTATTGCTTTTGCACAACACACACGCACACACACACAAACACGAGTCAACCATCGGGCGACCAACACACTCACGCCCACACACACATGACACTCAACAGCACGCACACACACACACAGACACACACAAACACGAGTTGACGAGCGCAGCGACCTAGACGAGAATGCTCTCCGTACCTTATATTGCACTTTGGTACTTCCATACTTTACATACTGCATTGAAGTGTGGGGGAATACTTACCAGAACACAATAAATCCATTATGCATATTACAGAAACGTGCAGTACGGATCATTCACAAGATTGGATTTCGAGATTTCAGTCAAAGTTGCTTAAATTTATGGATCTGGTGAAATACAACACTCTAGTAGTTCTGTTCAAGGCATTTAACAAATCATTACCAATTAACCTACAATGTTTTTTTACTGTTCGAGCTGCAGCTCATGATTTGAGAGGATTTGGAGTTTTTAAACTACCTCAAGAGTGGTACACTCAAAAGTTTTTGTTTGTCTGTACGTGGGGTTAAGCTTTGGAACAGTCTGGATACACACCATAAGCAATGTCAAAGTATTCATCAATTTAAGCTAGTATATAGACATCTGGTTTATTCACAATATTCAAATAGAGGGTCTTGAAGGTAAATCTGTTACTTGTATCAGTGCTTATTGTTTCCATTACCATTGCTGGTACTTGTGTATTATTAATGTTGGCATGACTGTTTAAACAGTCATGTTACCTATGGTAACACCATAATGAAAAAATAAAATAAAATATATATATATATATATATAATTTTGTAATTTAACTAATTTCATCCGATGTTTTGTTGTATTTTTCAAAATCATACAGTGCATATAGTTGTTGTTGATATGATTTGGAGTTTGAAATAGAGGAACTTGTTATGTTTATATGTTTAAATATTATGACAAATAGGGGTGAGATTAAATAAGTTTTCTTCTTCCCACTCCCTTTCAGGCTGAATTGACATATTACTTATTACTTATTGTTTAAATGTGGCTTGTGCGATGTGGCACGGTTTGTTTTGTTTTGCTTGCTTTTGTCATTGCCTGAAATAAATAAATACCTAACCTAACCTTAATAAATACGTAGCAATGGTCAAAGTGTGAAGAGTCAAGTAATAAACAGGCTCTACGTCGATGATGAGAGTCAGTTTATAATAAAATCTTTTTGCAGTCCAGCTTTGTCTCTTGGCACTGCTGCAGTAGGAAATTTAATTGTAGCATGTCTTCCAATCTTAGACTGTAGTAGTAGTAGCAGTAGTAGTAGACTACATATTGTACTACAGAGCCTCAAAAGAAGTAGAAGACAGCATGGCGTCTGTCTTCTAGTACGGCGGATTGAAAAACTACCGTATATATTTCCTCAAACCCTGCTGAGAAACAGCGCGGAATACCCAAGAATAAAAATAAATCAAATATGAGTATAATCCAGATGCAGATCCAGATAATCCAGATCTTTTGGGTTGATCTACGTTTGTAGGGGCCGACCTGTACAGTGACAGTAACTTCCCCCTGGTGGAGCCTGCAGTTCTTAAACATGCCGCTTACAACAAGGCACACACTTGATCTTTGTGTAATTACATTTGGCTACACTTTGTAAGACAGATGAGGCTTTGCTGACACAGTTATACCACAGAATTGTTCTGGGAAACACGAGGGCAGCGCTGCACTACAATGCCACTATCCTGACATCACCCTGGGGACATGTCTTCATGCTGAAACTGAGCCCTGATTCCGTGAAACCAAGGCTTCATTCAGCAGAAAAACCACTGATATAGTCCCCGTTTTCAAAACCCTTGGGACTAAATGAAGGTCCATTGAGGTCGACTCAATTTGAATATTCAGCGTGGAGTAAAAAATACAAAGAACAAAGGCAGAACAACACCCCCCCACCCCCCGCCAGAAGAAGTAGAAGAGTAGAACATGTGCTGACTGAGAACCGACATTGATGGAAATTAAGAGAACTGAGATGTCGGTGCTGACGTGGCCTGTGGGAGAGACGGCGAGGAGTGGTCAGGAAAGGAGAGCAGTGGGAAAGTTATAACACCCTGTCATTGGAGCCAGACTCAGCACTGGGGGGTCAAACTCTCTGGACAGACACCATGATGCTTTGAAGCCCCCTATGACAGAAAATGCCGATACCACATTAAGATTCTAAATACGCTCCAGGTTTATTTGGGCATTTAGGTCTGCTTTAGGTAGCAGAAACACCTGGGCAGTTATCCAGTTACGATTATCCCAGATATACTGGTCACAACACTGATGGGCCTGGAGACCCTCCTGTAGTAGCTTCTCCTGTGAAGGACGCTGCTGAGGGTTGCTTTCCTGGTGATGATGAGGTGTAGCTGGTGCCAGTTGTGGGACTTCGGGTGTCTCCAAGACACTTTCACCTTACACTTAAAGTAGCTATTGGTGATGCAGAGGCAGTGGTGACAACAAAGTTCAAGCAATCTTTGCCTGATCTCATTCATCCTACTGATGCTGAAGTGGATGAAGCAAGTAGGCCATGCTTGCCATTCGGTCCTAGCGCGAGCAATGAAATCACCTAGCAAGTATAGGCCCTCGGATCTTGCAATTATGGACACTGCTGCTTCCAGAGCCTCGTAGAATTGATCCTTGGCTTCTCGGGTGGAGGTGAGAGTTGAGCAGGAGTCTTCAGTGATTTATTCTAATGACTGTCTTGTGCAAGTTCTTGCTCGCTTGCGAGGAGGGTCCCCTGAGCTCTACCCACCCAGAAGATCATGCGAGCAATGACAGCAGCACCTTCCTGGTTTGAGGTGGCCGGTAGCTGCCCAGTGAGCTGCATGGCTTCGCCCAGCATCTAACGAGACTCCTGGCACAAACTGGTAACTGCCTCATTACATGTTGTGCTGGAGTCTTGCGAGCCCACTGGAGTGTCCTCTCCAGTTGGCGCTAAAGTCCTCGGTGGGAAGATAAGGAGAATCTAGGCTGCCCAGATTTCAGTGTCCCCCTATTGGTTATGCTGGTTGGGTCAAAGGGAAAGGATGAATCAATACAACTTCGGGCTAGTTTCACTGCAGGAGATGCCGGAAGGAAGTACTAAGCACCTGCTAAGCATTTGGGACTCCACTCCGGATTTGACCTCGAGATTTACTCCTGAAACCTTTCCTGAGATCAACTATGACCACAAGGAAGCAGAAGTTTGAAAAACAGGCAATTCCTTCCCCAATAAACTACGATAGTATCTTAGCTAATAAACCAATGCAACAAACCACTGTAATAAGACAATGTATTATGGAGCAAGGCAATGCACTGCACACCCACTCCCCAACTGCTTAATTTTCTCAAAACTTGACCGTGCTCCTTTTAACGCCTTCACCGTGCAGCCTTTTGTGTGGCGCATGGCGCTCAAAAATTAGTCCAAATGTTTTAGTACGACTTTGGAAAGCGACAAAGCTGCACCGCTAGATGGATTGTCGGAGTGTTACGGCTGCCAATCAGGAGCCTTGCGGAGTGATACGTACCAGTGCTGTCCTTCACCATAGTATTATAGTCGGGAGCCTTGCGGAGTGATACGTATCGGTGCTGTCCTTCACCATAGTATTATAGTCAGGAGCCTCGTGGAGTGATACGTACTGGTGCTGTCCTTCACCATAGTATTATAGTCAGGAGCCTCGTGGATTGATACGTATCGGTGCTGTCCTTCAACATAGTATTATAGTCAGGAGCCTCGTGGAGTGATACGTATCGGTGTTGTCCTTCATCATAGTATTATAGTCAGGAGCCTCACGGAGTGATACGTATTGGTGCTGTCCTTCACCATAGTGTTATAGTCAGGAGCCTCGTGGAGTGATACGTACCGGTGCTGTCCTTCACCATAGTATTATGGCATACTGACGAAGCGGATTTCCAACTCAAGGCTGTCGGTCCCGCAGCAGAACACGGGAATAGAGCAGCGGCGAGAGAATCCAGCATTAATGAATCAATGGAGGAAGAGGAGGAAGCAAGAAGAAGACCTGCAGCAACTCGTCTCCTGCGATCTGCGACTCCGTGCGTGCCAATCTCACCGATACTGTCTAAAGTGAAGCAAACTAACTAGTTAACTAGTAAACTACCTTATCATCACCATCCCGGGTGGATTAACCAAAGAACTCCAACCGTTCAACGTTAAACTGCGAGCTGCGTGGGAGCGTTGGATGACAGAAAGCGAACACACATTCACCAAGACAGGGAGGCGACGCTGGGCGAGTTTCATCTTGAGAATACGTTGAATAAAGTTTGAGTTATCTGACTGTTTAGTTTCGCTTAATGCGCCTTGTAAACAGGTGTGCCCTATGGTTGTGAAAATATGGTACATTTAACTGCTGCGTTTTGTGCGATGGTTAGCGTCTTCCTCTGCCTTTTGGATTCGACCACAGGTGCCTTTGTCGGCGCAGAACATTTCGTTGGTGTTGTGGGTCTTGCAAATACTGTACGCTGTACAATACAGTACAGAGTACAGTACACTGTACCGTACAGTATACTGTACTGTACTCTACTTCAGAGTCACACTGCTGATGTCAATTTGGCTAGTTGAGCGCATTCTGTACTGTACAGGGGACACAAGGAGATTGATTGACAGTGGCACAGTAGAGTCCCTTAGCCAATCAGGACGCAGAACACGTTCAATGCGCGTTCAAGTGCAGAAAAAACACCATGCAGAATTGCATTAAAAAACTCTGCGAAGCAGCGAGGTCGCGGAAGATGATGAACCGAATTATATCGAGGGACGACTGTATATGAATGCACATCGTTTGTTTGATCCTTACATGCCTTACACAGGTTGTATGTTGAGCCTCTGCAAAGCTGCTATTTACCATGGTGTTGCTGGGGGGGCTCCAGCCCTGGATCAGGGTCATGGATAATGACTCGGTGTAAATGGCAACCTCCATCTCTGCTCCCTGGTGACTGTCAAGAGCCGACACTGAGATAATCTCTGTAGAGGCTCTGTCGTCTCAAGAGGATCTGTGCGGATACGTTGTGTGTGTGTGTGTGTGTGTGTGTGTCAACGGCACAGTATATTTGACCTTATGGGAGATTTAGAAAGTTCACCTGTGCACGTAAATGTCTGTATTTGTCACAGCTTGAGGCGGGCCTGTGCCCTTTCCACACTAACTTCTGTCTTCTCAGATCCTCCTCCTGCAATCAGTTCATTCCCGTCACCTGCGCTCCTGACATCACCTGCAACACATCTCTCATCAGCCCGGACTCCACATACACTCACCTCAGACACCACACCCTTGCCAGATTGTTTAGTGATATGATCCTATACCTTCCAGCACTCTCCACGAACCTGCCTGATTCCCGGATTCCATCTGCTCGCCTGTATGACCTTTGCCTGATCCCTGGAACTGTCTCTGCCTCTGCCCCTGCCCTGCTTTGTCTGCTGACCTGGACTGACTCTGTCATTTTGTTGTGCTTTGTTAATTTCCTTTTCACTCACACCTGTTCTGTTTGTCGATCCAGGACCTACGGCGTACGGACTGGCTGCGGCCACCCCAGACGCACCTGAGACGGATTTACACCACCAACCCTCATAACCTCTGCTCCGCCTGCATTCCCTGTTGGACTATTGTGTGGATTTCGTCTGGTTATGCTGTCCGTCTCTACGCTACTTGTATTTTATTTTTGTTAAATAGATGCGAAATATAAGAACATAAAACAATTAAAGCACATTTGGAATGCTTTGACCATTTTTTGTGTGGAAAATCTAAAGAAATGAAATAAGACAACTTTTGAATTTAACTGTTCTCCATCGATCATGTGTTTAACAGATTTTTATTTGTTCTTACTTCAACATTTTCTGATTGTTTGTCCATGTGCAAGACTGTGAGCGACTGATCAATCCAAACTGTCCATCTTGAAAGCCCACCCTAATATTAGAACAGGAGTTGTCTTAAACCTGAACGAGTTGTGTCGTGGAAGTAAAAGATAAGAGGTCATCATAGAGAGAGAATGAACCAGGACAGCAAAAGCCACAGTCATGGTGTGTGTGTGTGTGTGTGTGTGTGTGTGTGTGTGTGTGTGTGTGTGTCGGTGACGGAGCATCTCGCACTGCTCCTGGTTCACTCCACTGCATCCTGAGATGAGCCCATTTCTTCACTCTGTGCCCCCCCCCGTGTCCTTTGATGGATCGCTCCATCCTGGTTGCCTCACTGACCCCATCTGGATGCAAGCATCTCCCATGTGGGCTATTGAGTCAAATCTAGCGTGCGAGATGTGAAGCTGGACACTTCTGGAGCTAAATTTGAAATGTTTTTTATTTATTTAAAGTGAACAGGAACATTTATTCGCCAAATATGCAGAAAAAACCATCCACTCTTCCAGTTTAAGATGCAAGTATAATTGAGGAAGTAGCTGAATCAATAAACAGATGGATGGCCTTGCCCATATCTCTGATTGGTAAAATCAGCACTTTAAAAATGAACATAATGCCTAAAATATTGTATGTATTTCAAAATATTCCACTTCCCCCACCTGAATATTTTCTTTTTTTTACTTCTTATTTACGAGATTTATTTGGAAGAACAAAAGTGCCAGGATTAGATTATCCTGCTCTATTTGCTATATCACAGAGGGGGTTTGAAATGCCCAAATATACTCTGGTACTACTGGGCAGCACAGCTCTGGTCCATGAAGTTTTATTTTGAGACAATGGGCAGAAATGGAATCTGAAAGTTTGAACTTGTCTTTACCATAATACCTATTTTCAGATTCGCCACCAAATCTTATAGAGCACAATACGAATGTAATTGTTAAAAATATGATTATGGTATGGGCGAAAGAGAAAAGATTTATTAAAGAACCAAATTCTTTATCACCGTACACACCAATATGGGGGAACCAGAGATTTACACCAGGAAGGGCAGATGCTGTTCTCAAAATATGGTCATTAAAAGGTTTGAAGAAATGAGGTTTAAATACAACTTGTATAAAAATAATACTTCTTCAAATACCTTCAACTGCAAAGTTTAATTAAAGCAAACCAGAATAATGTCCTAAGCAAACCCTTAAAAACTGAAAGTGAAGATGAAATATGCAACCTGTTCGTATCCCACTCCACGGAAAATTCAGATTATAAAAGGGATGCATGGAGGGAAGACCTAAATATGGATTTAACAGTAGATGATTGGGAATTAATCTGTTCTAGAATTCAAACAGTTAATACTCGACTAAGATTATTACAACATAAGTGGACCATGAGAATGCACATCACACCATCAATATAATACAAATATCCCAGATGTATATGTACAAAATGTTGAGAGATGGGGACACTATTCCATTGTTCATTGAATTCTGGTAAGAGGTTAGAAAGGCAACAGAAAAAATGATTTCTAAAACTGTCCCAACTAATCCCCAGCTTTTTATTTTAGGCTTAGTATGTCCGATAAAAACATATTTTTACCAAAAGTGAACAGACGATGTTATTTATGTGTTTTCTACATGCTAGAAGAACTGTGGCCCTATTTTGGAAAAACGTTCACAGACCAAAAATAACACAATGTGTCAGACAGATTCCTTTAGAGGGATTAACATACTAAAAGGGAAACAAGTTCGAAATGATTTGGGGACCCTTCATAGCTTTTGTGAAAGGTTTTGATTTATTAGAGGACGAGGAGGAAGAATGAGGCGTAAAGAATATAAATGTTAAATGCAAATGATGTGATATTTAATTTGTAGAGAAATGGTTTGTTAGTCTGAGAAGTTTATTTTTTTCCCTTTTTGTTTTTCGTCTTTACTTTATTTTGGTGATGTCACCAATGTATGTATAAATATATACTGTCTAAAACAATAAAGTTGCAAATATGGTATTATCTCGCCCGTCTGAACCAAAGATTAACTAAATGTTGACCCTGAAAGCGTTCACGGCTTTGGAGACCCTTAGTGATGGACACATGGTGCATGCTGGATCAGAATCCGAGTGGTGAAGGCTGCTGTCCAGAACCAGAACCCATCGATGTAGAAGATGAAGAATGAGCCGTGGTCCTGAGTGATTATCAGAGTTCTGCTGCTGCGACACATTTTTGACGATAAAAGATCAGCAGCAGCAAAATGATCTGCTCATAAATTGAGTATAGCAAGAATAGTACATAAATCAACAGTTAATTCAGCACAGGACTACAAGTCCCTCCTCCTCATTCCCTGACTCCTCCCTCTGCCACTATCCTGCTAATCCGCATTGTTTTACACCGTCCTGATGCGGCACCCATTTATTTCCAGCCGAACAAACTATGAAGCGCCTCTCCTAGTCGAGTAGATATTCGCTCACGTAAATATAGATGGATCTCCATTGTCAAACAAGAACCCACACTAAACAACCATCAGCATGGCAAATCAATCAATGGCTGCTCAATGCTGGGACTCTGGGCCCTCTCTGATTCAATTACCTGCCATGATGAGGAGGGCACCCGGGCAAGGGGGGCACAACGCCGGGATTAATGGAGCAAGGGCCGAAGAAGTGGGTCAAGCAAACAGAGAGGACGGGGGGTGGGGGGGGGGGACAAAAGGGAGGAAGAGACGAGCGACTGAGGGTCAATAGGAAAGGATAGAGCGGATGGGAGGAGCAACGTGAAGGAAACAGGGAAACGATGAAGATAATGAGGTGAATGAAAGAAAGGAACGGTAGATGTGAGATATGTGGAGAAACAGAGCGATGAAGAGAGGGATTGACAGAGAGGGGGGGGCGGAGACTGGGGGCCCTGAACACTTCTCATCCATTATCTGCTGCTCTCCCCTTCGCGCATATCCTCTGATGCGCTTTCAGTTCCTTCTTCCACACTTTCCCTTCCACTCTCCCTCTTCCCCCCCACCCTTGATTAAATACAGCTCGGTGGTTCACGACAGAATTGAACGTCTCCTTCATTTCATCAGATGTTTCATGTCTTCGAACGCGTCTCAGCGGCAAACGATGAAGAGTAACGATGAAGTGCAGTTAGCCTGCGTTTAGCACGATCTCGTCAATCCAAACTGATGCTTGACCTCTCAAATGATCGTTCCTTCCAAAACACGTCAGCATCATTTCAGTGCTGGAACATTGACGACATTGATTCTAGACTAGAACTCTACTATCCTACCGAGTAGAGTTCTCTCCTAGATCCTATTGAGGAGTGTTTCCCCACTTGGAGGTGGAGCCTGTGTGAGCACCGGGCTTAAAACCACAAGTCCCTGCTCAATGCGATGGATGAAGACGTTGCATGTGGTCGGCTGCTTCATTCACACCATGTCTTCCCTTGTTGCATCGCTAGGGAAACGAGACGCTGTGACGTGGATGGAAATCCGTTACCAGACGGAAAGCAGCACATGGAGATCCAGGAGTCTGTCTGTCCGTCCATCCGTCTGTTAGCAAGATAACTCAAAAAGGTCAGGACGGACCTGGATGACGTTTCCAGGATATGTCGGTAACGTTTCCAGGAACAGTTGACTACATTTTGGTGATGATCCAGAAGAGATCCTGGATTCTGGATCACTTTGAATGTTTCGTTAACATTGCAGACAATGGAGCTTCAAAACGTGTTCCTCAAAACTCTCGGTTGATTATTGACCAATGTTTATGGAATTTCGCAAAGTCATGTAGGGTGGGGGTCTCTACCTAACCACCGAATTTCATCCGGATCGGACCCAGAATGGAGCCAGTAAGAAATATTACATTTTAACATTGGAAAGCCATTTAAGGATTCAAAAATCAGTTAAAAATAAACATAAACTCTGATTCACTTTGACTTTTCAAGATACCAAGAACAATCTAGAACATTCTGTTACTGATCCAGATCACCATGTGTAGATGGTGTAGATCCAGTTAGGGGGGGAATGAGCTGCTTGGGGGAGGTCTGGGCTCTGAGTGCTTCTCTAGTTTGTTTATGTGTTTATTTACAGCTTGTTGTGCTGTAAATACTTTCTTTTTATTCTGATGTATGGAAGTTACCTCATGTGTGTGAGAAGTTCCTTGGCAGCATGATTGCAACGTGTGACTTAATATTTAAGATACCCAAAGTCACTTCTGACTCTCCAAAAAATATCGTGAATTAAAATACAAAAAGACGTTTGTCCAGCAGCAGATCTGATTGGTTTCTGTCTTCAGTCGGGTAAAGCCTGCAAATACATTAACTGGGCATGCTTTTCTAATTCCTCAACATTCTTAAAAGTAGGGAGACTTTATTTTAAACCGTTTGCATATAGATGTGAGACAGAAGAAACACGCTCCGACTAGAGAACTAGAGTGCGTCACACACTCCCAGAATCGACTCGGCTCCAGTCCACTGAGCTATCAGAGCCCAGGCTCTCCACAAGCAGATGTCTCACCGCGATACTTCCATGCAGTCTCACTGGAAAACTGCTCCCCACTGAAAAAAAACCCACGAAGAAGAAGGGAATAAGGAAAATACAAAAAAGAAGATCATAAAAACAGGAAAATAGTTACTGAGGCTGTGGAGCACGGCTGCAGAAGCCAAATGTAAATAGTCTAAATAAATCATGTCCCTTTCCGATTCCGATGTGGACAATTTGCTGTAATTTACACTTACCTGTGGAAGACAAAGACAAAGACATTGAAGAACGAGACCTGACACCTCCAGGCTAACATGGACACGCAAGTCCCCAGGTGGACCACTGATTCACTGATTTCTGTCCCTTTCATTCGACACACCACAGCTGTGGGGCTTCGCCAGGGGTGCGCGTCTCACTGAAACAGCCACAGCCTCCACCCCCCCCCCCCAGGATGGCACTGTTAAAATACCAGCTTTAGAGTTCTCACGCTATTTATAGATTGTATGCATACGCATGAGCCTCACCAGACTGACTGCTTCTGGGTTTAATTAATGAAGTAGCAGGCCTGAACTGCTGCAACACAGTGAACCAAGAACGAAGTCGTGGCTCCGAGGGCTGGAACTAAACAAGATTTTAAGGCATGTACGTTACAGAGACAAGAACAGCAGCAGCCGTTGATGCACCGACTTACACGGATTTCCAGCGTGAGCATGTGGCGGGGGCTGGCCTGCACTCCATTTGTCCCGCAGCAGCAGCGGCCACAACGTGTGACTTCATGAAGTCATCTGGTGAGTCGTGGAGAGTCAAAGCTGGGATGACGCCAGCCTGACCGGCTCACTAGGACTCATTTTCCCACCCACGATCGCGACAGCCGCTTTTCCACCTTGCAGGCCATGAGTCTGCTGGAGCCTATCCCAGCTGGCTACAGGTGAGAGGCGTGGTACACCCCGGATGAGACGCCAGCTCATTGTGGGTGCTTATTTATTGTACTTCCCCTATTTCCTCTATTTTGTCCTCCTCGATCGCTACATTTATCTCTATCCATTTATCAATCTCGTCTGTTCTACCTTTCAACGGAAACAAGACCGCAAGGGCTTTTTTGAAATGCTCCTCTTAGACAGGATGTTTGACTGTACTTGTACTGTAATACATGCTACTGTGTGACTGTACTTGTACTGTAGCACATTCAATCTAATAAATATATTCATCATCATCACCTGGGCCTTATCTGCTGCTGTGTGATTGGCTGATTGCTGTCTGGCTTACTATACATATATATAGCTTTGATTGTCCCAGTCTACTCAGACTCGCACATGCACCTAAGAGAAACGGATAGTTTAGGAGATGGATTCAACAGCTTAGAAAAACTTCCCAAGTAAATCATTCTAATTAAGAGAAAGTTTCTGAAGTTCTCCTCCAGGGTGCTCAGCACTGCAGATGCTCTGCATTTCATCGCTGAACTTCAGTGAAGCTTTTATTCTTCTTTCCTGGTGCTAAATCTTGGCAAAGGACCAGACAGTTCACTCAAGGCTTTGTTTCTACCTGTGAGGTGGAAGGTTGAAGGCAGACTGGATCAGAAAATTCAAGAAAATTCATGCTCGCTGAGCACAGTGCGTGTCATTCATCGTTCCATTGGCTCCCACTGTGGCATGTCTGTGTGTGTGTGTGACTGTAAAACAGCTCCGCGGTGTGTGAGGGTGTTTGTCCTGTGGGTGTATGTAATACTATGTAATACCATGTATGGAGCTGAGTGTGTATCAAGAGTACTGCATGAGAGTTGTGACGCAGCTAATTAAATGTCCCTAACATGGCCATGACATGTTAAAAAGCTAGGAGCGTCACTTCAGTCTACCAGGGTACCAGTACAACAGTACAACAGTGTACCAGTGTACCAGTGCAACAGTACAACAGTGTACCAGTGCAACAGTACAACAGTACAACAGTGTACCAGTGCAACAGTACGACAGTGTACCAGTGCAACAGTGTACCTGTGCTGAAGAAGAATATACAGCCGCTTGTAGAGGAAGCTGGTACATTTATTCAGGCAGGAGACACATTAATGAGGCTGTAAGAGCTGAAGGGGAGGAGACGCTTCCAGAGACCAGAGACAATCTTCTTGTGTTCCTGTTCAGGATTTCAGATGCTTCAGATCGTGTGTTTAAATTATTTAGTCATGTCTGCCATTCCACATTTGATTTCCTCCTCTGTGGAAGTGCAGGCCTGTCATCACATCCCTGATACAGTGCTGCCATCTCCAGGCCTGAGCCGGTAAAGAAGGAATAGGGGAACCCCCCCCCCACGGAGCATTTTACTCGGTAGACTTGACCCTCGGAGCTCAGTGGAATAGATTTGAGTGATTTTTTGGTAACAGCAGCTGCTGAAGTCCGGTCAGCAGATCTCTGGAGTCCCAGAAAACCAGCAATAAAACATCCTAATGTTGAAATGTCATGAGCAACAACTCATTTTATTTCTTTCTTATCTCCTGATAATTTTAGTTAAAAAGAAAAAAAATCTAATTGTGTATTATCCTGTAACATGAATGGATGAAATACGATGAGCCTCATATCGTGTTGTTCCATTCTCCATCAAAGCATCAAATAAATACCAAGGGCTGAAGCAAGAGCTGGGGAAAATGTAGGTAGTGAAATCGTGGTGCCAGTAGTGATGGGGGCACTAGGGGCACTGACCCCCAAGCCGGGTGCAGGGCTCCAGTAGTGATGGGGGCACTAGGGGCAGTAACCCCCAAGCCGGGTGCAGGGCTCTAGTAGTGATCGGGGCACTAGAGATAACAATTATATATTCCAATAATGTTCCCGTTCACAGAGATAACTCCGGCCATCATGACTTCATTTGTCGTCTCGTTTGAAAATGAAAATAAAATTGTCCAGCTCCAAAAACAGCAGCCTTTATCATTTAGGGTGAAGGGTCATCTTTGATTTCATGTATGAATTGTCCATAGTGCCTGAGTGTGTGCGGCAGTGATTGTGTCTCTGTGTGGCCTGGCGATGCGTTCGGGGTGTGCTCTCGCCTTCACTCAGCTGGGATAGGCAACACCTGTGACCCCAGCAAGGCACAAGAAGCACGGGATTCAAAGAAGAGAGCACAACGACAAACGAGTTCGACGACAGCAAGCGAGGGGGGCGGGAGGGAGTTACCGAACTCGACTCCCGGTCGGTGTCCGTCACAATAATCAAACAGAACGTCGGATATTCCATAATACCAGTCTTCAGAGTGAGATCAGTTTGTGATGAGTGGCTGAAGTGGGCACAGCCCCATGTCAGGGAGAGAAGAGACACCTTCAGTCTCCTACTGTCCCACCCAGAGTGAACTAGCAGAGTGAACTAGCAGAGTTAACTAGCAGAGTTAACTAGCAGAGTTAACTAGCAGAGTTAACTAGCAGTCGTAGCGCTGCAACGATTCAGCGATTCAATCGATTAGAAAAAGACTTAGAATTCAATTCTGCTGCCTCGAGGATTCGTTTAATTAATGCTGCGTATCAAAGTTAATCATAAACGCCTCCCCCCCGATTTCCACAGGGGGGAGGCGCCCGGGCAATGAAGCAGAGGCGGAGGAAGGAGCCCACAGAGAATGTCCAAAGTTTGGGTCCATTTCAAGCTAAAAAAGCACAGAAGGCGGTGCAATGTTAGCGGTGTCAGGCTAGATTTATTGTCTAAATAAATCAGTTATTCAATCTAAATGCAGTTCAAAATAAATGTTATTGTAAGTATCAGCATTTATTTGTTTTATACCTCTAAGAAATATCCTGAAACACTTTAGCATTTTTATCCGATTACTCGATTAACCAAATTAATTAATGGATAGATAATTGATGACTGAAATAATCAATAGCTGCAGCCCTAATCAGTGACTTCACCCGACCCCGCCCCCGCCTCCATCATCGCATCAGACCTCCACCTGTCTGCCGGCTCATGTCAGACAGACGGGAGTTCAGTGTTTCAGCACGCCGGCGCCGGCGCCGCTCCGTCTGCCCCGTCCTCACGCTCTCCCCCCTACCTGAGTGACCTTCTCCGTGACGTTGTGAGTGCGGTCGATCAGCTTGCAGGGCGCTATGATGTCCATCTCCCCGGCGGGCAGGGCAATGAGCGGGTCCGGTTTGAAGTCCACGAAGTTGAGCGTGATTTGAGGGATTTTGGAGATGGCGCGGTATCGCATGAGGTCCGAGTCCGACGTGGAGTTCAGCATGTTGGACTTACTGTTTACTGCACCTGCACACACACACACACACACGGCGCACACAACCATTTCAGAGGTTACAAAAGTCACCTGATGTTCCTCCTGCCCCCCCCCCCCGTACCAGTGCCGGTGCCGCCCTGTCTGACACTCGCCCGGCGGTTCTTCCGGTCCCAGTCGGGCCTCATGGCCTCGATCTCGTCTACAGACGACGCCCGACGCATGCTGCGGAAACTCTCCCGGGAGCGGCTGTTTGACAGAGAGCAGTTGGAGCCCGAGCCGTCAGGGTTGAGGCTGAGGTGGCGGTCAGGTGCTACGCAGGGTGACGAATGGGTGAGGGGGCCCGCCAAATGGACTCTGTGTGAAGGGGGGTGAGGAGGGATGGGGCGCTCCGAGCTCAGGAGCGTGCGCTGGTCTTCTGGCCAACCCTGGAGATCCAACCTAGGAAACGTAAATGAAAGTAATAGAATGAAATTGAGGTGGATGCTTCCGGTTAAGGCCGTTCTGCTCTTTCCAGTGACCTTTGACCTTTCTGTGAGGAAAAGGAAAAAGCGTAAGTTCTTACAGGAAGCATTTATGACTGATTTGCTACTCGGATGAAAATAAAATCACATTGGGTCACACATCGTAGGACTATCTTTACAATATGCAAAAAATAAAACTCAAAGCTGGAAGCTGAGTGTAAAAAAAGGGCCAACCTGCTTTCACTGACTTTCTGCTGCTGATCCGGTGGCAAAGGGGGATGGGGCAAGAACTCCCCCAGGCGTAGGGACTCGTGCCTGGGATGGCCTGGTCCCAGTGGCAGCGTGGTGGCTGTCTCTGCATCATCGAGCGACGCCTTGCTGATGGACAGCGAGCGCAGCAGTGGGAGGCGAAGCTTCAAGCCTCGCGGACCTGCGGAAGGAAGGCGGTGAGTCTTTAGTGCTTCCAGAGGGGGAGGCGGCCGGCCTTCCAATGCGACACCAGACAAACACACGCGTTGGGAAGTTGCATCAGAAATGCTGCTGCACACTTACCCAACAACAGGAGCCGCGCGACATTTAGCTCTAAGGATGAATTCTGATCACGCTAAACTGCAATAGGACACAGTGTTGGGGTTCTGAGTTTTGCTTGATTTTCATTCATTCTCGTCTCTCCCTCTCTCTCGGCAGTGGGCGTGGCAGAGAATGGATCAGCAGAGCGGACACGCCTGTAACCCATCATCCCAATTACCCAACTGCTTAAATCCCTTGGTCTCCACTGTCGCAATTACCAGGTCACCCGAATGTCTCCCGTGCGTGTTCCCCGTCCCCTCCGATCTGTTCCCCGTTCCAGTCCCTGCTCGTTGGTGAAGCCGTTCCGTTCTCTGCCGTTGGTACGAGACCTCAGCTGAATATTTTGGTTTTGTTTATTGGATTAGTTTCCAGCTCAGCTGCTGTTTTTTGCACTTTTGTTTGGCTGCGGTTTTGTGTTGTTTCTTACCGGATGTTCCAGCCCGTCCACCCCTCAGCACCATTTTAGACTGAGTGTTTTTTGTTTAAGAGCGATTAAAGTCTCTGTTCTGTTTCCCGGCTCTGTCTCTGCATTTTTAGGGGTCTTCTCTGCTCGTTGGCCCTACGGGACGCGACACAATAGATGTTCCAACGCGTGTTAGGCAGAGGGAGGGCTGGAAGTTACGCAAGAGACAGCGGCCGAACCTCAGCGCTGGTTTCCTCACCAACTTCTACCTGGATTGTATTTATTAAATGTTTAAGCTTTTCAAAAGCTATTTTCTTTGACCGTGCACCTCTGACAGGCATAAAAGAACCGACGGGAGTTAGGGAAACATCACCGGAGGAACACGTTGAGGTGGGATGTCGGTGGATAGGAGAGAGCTTCCACCTGGATTACAAATAGCCCTTATAATAAAGCCGAAAGACTGTTTAGTACAGGAATTTGGGACAGTAACATTGACTGGATTTTGCTTTTGGCCACAACCTAAAAACAATCTGCTTAGGAGACAGGCTTGATTCCAAATATCAGCAGCATCCTGCTTCAAATGCTGCTCCCCAGGGTCCTCCCTCTGGGAACACCGAGCGCTCATTCATGCTCATGAAAGGTAGCAATGCGTAAAACCTGATGCCAGACACAAAGCCAGGATCCACAGGAAGTAAAGCGTGTGGAAAGTGGGAGGAGCATCGGGCATGAACATGCTGCCGCTCACGGACTGACATCAAATCCAGCCAATGAAAAGCATGGACGAGACGAGAACGCGGCAATCGAACGAAATGTGTATATACATATATATAAATGTGTACTTCTGTTTAGTTTTTGTGCTCGTTACCACTATTACCTACTGTCTGATGACTGAGAATCTGAGTTCAGGAGGAAGAAGTAGATGAGGAGCAGAGCCGATAAAACAGGCAGCAAATCAGTCGGTGTAGTTACCAGTGATGAGCCAGGTGGGCAGGCGGTGGTTGAGCTCCTCCCTCCTCCCTCGGAATGTCCCCGATGTCATCACCTCAAAATTGAGGATGAACATGATCACCAGGCCATCCTCGTTCTTCACCGGCACGACGTCCACCATGCACAGGAAGCAGTGGCCTGCAGGGGGAGACAGGAGCACGCTCAGATGGGGGCGGAGTCACCAGCAGGTCAGAGGGACTTTAGATCGGAGCGCAAAACAGTAACGCAAGCGTGAAATTAGACAACATAGGTGACCCTGCGATGAGCTGGCGTCTCATCCAGGGTGTTCTCGCCCATAGCTAGCTCACTATTCAGTCGCTCAGCAATGAAACACGGGTTAGCCTCGATCAGAATGAACAGGTAAAAACACAAGGCTTTCACGTCACTGATGAATATACGCATAAAACACAAGGCGCCGAAGATATCGCCAAGTATACGGGCAGCGGGTATTTCATTCTTGAATTATATAGAAATATCTACCGGTATATAAAATACACAGAACCAAACAAAGTCAGCAGAACCAAATAAAGTCGGGAGAACCAAACAAAGAAAGCAGAACCAAACAAAGGCAGCAGAACCAAACAAAGACACCAGAACCAAATAAAGTCAGCAGAACCAAACAAAGACAGCCGAACCAAATAAAGACACCAGAACCAAACAAAGACAGCAGAACCAAACAAAGACACCAGAACCAAACAAAGTCAGCAGAACCAAACAAAGACAGCCGAACCAAATAAAGACACCAGAACCAAACAAAGACACCAGAACCAAACAAAGACACCAGAACCAAACAAAGTCAGCAGAACCAAACAAAGTCGGTAGAACCAAACAAAGACAGCAGAACCAAATAAAGACACCAGAACCAAACAAAGACAGCCGAACCAAATAAAGACACCAGAACCAAACAAAGACAGCAGAACCAAACAAAGACACCAGAACCAAACAAAGTCAGCAGAACCAAACAAAGACAGCCGAACCAAATAAAGACACCAGAACCAAACAAAGACAGCAGAACCAAACAAAGACACCAGAACCAAACAAAGTCAGCAGAACCAAACAAAGACAGCAGAACCAAACAAAGACACCAGAACCAAACAAAGTCAGCAGAACCAAACAAAGACAGCAGAACCAAACAAAGACACCAGAACCAAACAAAGACACCAGAACCAAACAAAGTCAGCAGAACCAAACAAAGACAGCCGAACCAAATAAAGACACCAGAACCAAACAAAGACACCAGAACCAAACAAAGACACCAGAACCAAACAAAGTCAGCAGAACCAAACAAAGACAGCAGAACCAAACAAAGACACCAGAACCAAACAAAGACAGCAGAACCAAACAAAGACAGCAGAACCAAACAAAGACAGCAGAACCAAACAAAGTCAGCAGAACCAAACAAAGTCACCAGAACCAAACAAAGTCACCAGAACCAAACAAAGACATCAGAAATATGGACTGCAGAGTTCGTGATCGTCGCGTGACTCCCTCCAGTTCATGCAAGTCTGAGTAAACTAAAATCCAAGCTAAAGTGAACAGGACTACCAGTTTATCCATCCGTCTCCTCCAAACATAGGCGCCTTGGTAACAGCCTAAAGACACCTCAAGGTGCTGGACGGCGTCCCCCGTCTCTTACCTGGACAGTGATGTCAGAGACCGGCTCTAATGGCAACCTGAGGGACTTTTGACGCAGCGTTGACGGCCGACACAAGTCGTCCTTCAAGCCCCGTGCACAGTGTGTCTCCTGCATGCCTGTCATTCATCTCCTTTCATCACCAGAGAGTGGGTCCAAATCCGATTGGACAGCAGCATAATCCCAACACGGGAGAGGAAAAAAAACCTGCCATGTAATGTGGGCGGAACCAAAAGATTACGCCATCTGGCCATATCCAGCAGCATCTGCGTGTTTGCATTCTTCCATGCCAAATGTACAGATGTTCAGATGATCTCGTGTTTCATTCATGAGCTACGGGGACACGTCCATTCATGAGCTACGGGGACACGTCCATTCATGAGCTACGGGGACACGTCCATTCATGAGCTACGGGGACACGTCCGTTCATGAGCTACGGGGACACGTCCGTTCATGAGTTACGGGGACACGTCCGTTCATGAGCTACGGGGACACGTCCATTCATGAGCTATGGGGACACATCCATTCATGAGCTACGGGGACACGTCCATTCATGAGCTACCGGGACACGTCTGTTCATGAGCTATGGGGACACGTCCATTCATGAGCTACGGGGACACGTCTGTTCATGAACTACGGGGACACGTCCGTTCATGAGCTACGGGGACACGTCCATTCATGAGCTACGGGGACACATCCATTCAGGATCTACAGGGACACATCCGTTCATGAGCTACGGGGACACGTCCGTTCATGAGCTACGGGGACACGTCCATTCATGAGCTATGGGGACACATCCATTCATGAGCTACGGGGACACGTCCGTTCATGAGCTACGGGGACACGTCCGTTCATGAGCTATGGGGACACGTCCATTCATGAGCTATGGGGACACGTCCATTCATGAGCTACGGGGACACATCCATTCATGAGCTACGAAAACACGTCCGTTCATGAGCTACGGGGACACGTCCATTCATGAGCTATGGGGACACATCCATTCATGAGCTACGGGGACACGTCCGTTCATGAGCTACCAGGACACGTCCGTTCATGAGCTACGGGGACACGTCCATTCATGAGCTACGGGGACACGTCCATTCATGAGCTACGGGGACACGTCCATTCATGCCCGTTTTCATGAACAGCTGGGACGTTGCATCTGCTGCTGCTCCACTCTACTCTAGAATAAGTGTATTCTTATGACGTGTCGTCATGCAGCCTCAGTGGTAGCACGGGGATTGTCTCCTCGGAGCCGGTCCCAAGCCCGGAGACATGCAAGGGGGGGGGGGGGGGGGGGGGTCGTGGCAGGAATGTCCTCCGGTGTATTAAATCACTGGAATTGCTGTGGCGACCCCTGAGCGGGACAATCCGAAAGAGGACAGAGTCGTATGAGGTGTCATTGAGTGTAGTTTTGTCCAAGTCGTGTGATCTCTGAGCACATCTCAGGGAAGGTGTTTTACAGAACAATGTCCTGTAGAAAGCGATTTGTTCCGTGTCCTGATGCCATCAGCCCCAAACACTGAACCAGCAGCCCCAAACACTGAACCAGTAGCCCCAAACACTGAACCAGCAGCCCCAAACACTGAACCAGTAGCCCCAAACACTGAACCATCAGCCCCAAACACTGAATCATCAGCCCCAAACACTGAACCAGTAGCCCCAAACGCTGAACCATCAGCCCCAAACACTGAACCAGTAGCCCCAAACGCTGAACCATCAGCCCCAAACACTGAACCATCAGCCCCAAACGCTGAGCCATCAGCCCCAAACGCTGAAGCATCAGCCCCAAACGCTGAACCAGTAGCCCCAAACACTGAACCAGTAGCCCCAAACACTGAACCAGTAGCCCCAAACACTGAACCAGTAGCCCCAAACACTGAACCATCAGCCCCAAACACTGAACCATCAGCCCCAAACGCTGAGCCATCAGCCCCAAACGCTGAAGCATCAGCCCCAAACGCTGAACCAGTAGCCCCAAACACTGAACCAGTAGCCCCAAACACTGAACCAGTAGCCCCAAACACTGAACCATCAGCCCCAAACACTGAACCATCAGCCCCAAACACTGAACCAGTAGCCCCAAACACTGAACCATCAGCCCCAAACACTGAACCAGCAGCCCCAAACACTGAACCAGTAGCCCTGCAATCCATCACACACACGCAGCACATGTAATATTAATTAACAATAATAACTCAAATAATAAATAATAGCCATAATGCACTAACTATGCAATTTACATGAGTGAAAAGGAGTAGGAAGAAGTATGTACTTATTTAATCCTACCCCTTCTAAACTTAAACATTATCTTCAATTACTAGCCAATGTACATAACATTCTTTACCTTTGTATAACCAACTTTTTTTGCTAATGAAGATAGTATTTCACACCGTGTTTGGACACACGAGCGAGTGTTTCAGGTATTGTCCCTGTATGTTTGTAAAATCATTTCTTTGTGCCTTCTTTTAAATAAACTCAAAGTCAAACTCAAAGTCAAACTGGAAATGTATTTCATCACAATACATATAACACACATATTGAATTATTGAATAATGGATGAACAATCCTGATAATTCCATCTCATCCTCATCTCATACTGCACATCAGATTGACGGAATCACACACAAAGATACCGAGCTGAAAGGAACTGACTGGATTCTGTTCAATACGACGCTGGTGTTCGCCGTGATGACTCTGAAGTCTTCTCCTAGCAAAGCCATGCCCACCTCTAAGTGTGGGGTCAGACTCCACGACGGATGTACGCTCCACCTGAGACACCTCCTTATAGAGGAGGTGTCTCAGGTGGATGTTCTGTGTGCTCTGTACGTATCAGGGGGCGGGTCCTACCGGATGTACGCTCCACCTGAGACACCTCCTTATAGAGGAGGTGTCTCAGGTGGATGTTCTGTGTGCTCTGTACGTATCAGGGGGCGGGTCCTACCGGAGGGACTGCAATGAGCTGCAGCTGCTTCAGGAAAGGGCTTCAAACCTTATTTCTGTTCTGTGGCCACCGGTTAGAAGTGATCCCGTTCTACCACTAGGTGGCAGCGCACAACAATGTTTCCCTGTATTATATTCACTAACAGAAGGAATCAATGTGCTTGTGCGCCACCACAGCCGACTCCAGTGTGTTGAGCAGGTGCTGACTGGATGACCGAGTGGAAGTCTAAGCTGGTGTACGTGTTTGTGTGTCTGTTTGGCTGTCTGTGTTAAATCTATGGCGTGGTGGTGCAGTGAGTTGTGGCTAGAAGGTTCCACATTCGATTCCTTTCGGCGTGCAGTTTGTGTTTGCAGGTTTCCTACGAGATCTCTGGTTTCCTCCAACCTCCAAAAACACGCGATTTAGGTGACTTGTCTACATGTGTGAGTGTGTGCGTAAGTGGTTGTTTGTCTGTGTGTGGCTGTGATGCACTGGCGACACGTCCGGGGTGTACCCAACCTCTCACCCGTAGTAGTCAACTGGGATAGGCTCCAGCAACACCCGTGAGCCGCAAAGTGGGCAAGGCAGCTGTAGGTGAGACGATTGAGGTCTACAAGAAGATGGATGGAAACACAATCCCTCTGATGCTGGCCACCAGCTGTCCTACCTTAACCCATCTTCCAAAACTGAGTGCGTGCAAACACACCCACACACACACACACACACACGCAAGAAAATGCACAAAACTGCTGCAGGGTAACTACTGCCCCATCCTCTAAAACAGGGGTATCAAAGTCAAATGGACGGAGGGCCAAATAAAACATGTAGCTACAAGCCGAGGGCCGGACTGATCGAATGCTCATTGAAACATTTCAAAATGGCCGCATATAGTCAAGCTGCTCTTTAGATTGATGGACGACTGGTCTATTCGCTCTGAACGGTGTTCCTGCTCAGGCTCACGTTTAAAGAGTTGCTTTTTTTCTGGGTAAACTTCGTCACAAACTTTAAGCATTCAGTTCTTGATGAAATCCCCGTCTGTAAATGGCCGGGCTGATTTAGCGATCTCTTCATCCAAAATAAAACTGGACTCGACAACAGCCTGGCTTCGTGATTTGGCTTTTTTGAACGGAGCCTGTCGAGCTTTGAGGCCTCGTTTTAATTCCTCAACCTTCTGTAGCCTTTGTTCCGTGTCCATATTCTTGTATTTGTCCGCGTGTTTCGTTTCATATTGTCATCTCAGATTATACTCTTTCAGTACCGCCACACTGACTCCAGACAGAAGACACACAGGTTCTCCAGCTACCTCCATGAACATGGACTCCGACTCCCACCTCGTTTGAAACCCCCCGGTTCTCAGTGTCCACCTTCCGTTTTGCCATTTTTGATGGGTATCTGAAAGTTAACTTTACTGTTATGCTAACGACTGCTGCGCTAATAAATATTGAAATTAAGTGGCCTACTGCTCGGCGCGTCACCGTTGCATTGTGGGAAATGTAGTATTGGTGCGTGTAAACGATCTGCGGGCTGCGGGCCGGTTCTAATAATAAATCGATATCATCCCAGGTGCCGTAGAAAACCTTCTCGCGGGCCTGATGTGGCCCCACGGGCCTTGACTTTGACATATGTGTTCTAAAAGGACAAACGACCTCTGACAACTATCGGATTTTACGGACTATAAGTGACATTTGTTTTTTATAGGTTGGCTGGCCCTGCGACTTATACTCAGGTCCGGCTTATTTAACATTAAAATATAGAATTTCACATATTCGTAAACGTTAATTCACATTGACCAACATGATCAGGGAATAAACACTACCGGTACGTGATACTCCTGTAACATTAACTTATAGACACTGAACTCAAATGCCCTCCAAAAAGAAAATCTTATTCTGCAGATTGCAAGCTGCAGGTAGTAAAATTAATTACGTTAACACACTAGACAGCTATTCAGCTTGTTGTGTGTGTCTGGATTTTGTACATTGAATTTCCCAATAAAGGGCGACTTATTGTCTCCACTGCACAGCAGGAATGCTGGGACGATGCATTTTTTGAACAACGCGACTTATACTCTGGAAAATACGGTACTCATCAGCCCCCCTCACTTCACAGAGACAGCCAGCTGGGCTGTGTTTGTGTGGCAAAGTGTTAGCAACACTGTAACACATGTTTATTGTGTGTGAGTCTGAATGTGTGTGTGCTAAGTATGTCTGTGTAGACTTAGCTGTATGTGTTTCTGCAGAGAATGACTCATCATGCCCCTGATATCAGGAGCTCTGAAATGCAGCGGTCCAGCTGGTGGAGCAGAGTGATCGGGAAATCGAGATGGAGGGATCTATTAAATCAGCAATCGATCTGAGGGGACAGCCGCTCTGGATAAAGGATGATTTGGTGATAAGCGGAGCTCTGGAATCTGTCCGGCCTGGGACTCCTTCAGGTGGATGACTGGAGGAGCTGCAAGGGTTGGTGCTCTCCAGAAACATGTTCCCATTATTCACCTGGAATTAGGGCTCCAGGGTGTTTATTTGTTTGTCTGTAGCACAATACTAGAACATCAATAACAAGATATTTAACATTAAGTGCAATATCTAGATCCATGTCATGAATAGTCACACCAAAACTGGCAAACCTCAACCAAGACAGCTCAAATTCCCAGCTATTTCAATACACCTGAAAGCAACAGTGGCAGCACGGTGGCGTAGTGGTTAGCGCTGTCACCTCACAGCGAGAAGGTACCGGGTTCGAATCCTATCTGTGCAGAGTTTGAATGTTCTCCCCACATTGTCCGTAGTGTGCGAGTGTGTGACTGTCTCTCTGTGGCCCCGCGAGGCGCTGGCGACACGTTCGGGGTGTACCTCGCCTGTCCCCCTCAAACGGAGCCCGATCGCCCTGCCATCGGGCTCCGTTTGGAAGTCGTTCTACAGTAATATTCTACTAATGGTGCGCAAAATACATAAATCCAGATAACAAACTGGATCTCCTCCAAAATCGAATGGGTTTCTAATTAGCTCTTTACTTCTACTGAATATTTATACATAATTTGTTCTAACCTTGGGAGCAATCCTGCTTAGGGATATTTGTACTGCATAAGACTTGCAAAAGCGTCTTTGCTAGAGGTAATTAACATATTATTCATTACTCATCATATGGCCCACCGGCGCCATTCAACACAGCAGTAATAGAGGAGAGCCGTGACATTCATTCCTACCCTCTTGTACTCGTTTGCATAATGTGTGAAGAAATGATGAATGTTTATGAGAACAAAGACGAAGGTAATGCTTCATGCTTTTGCTTTGTGCAGCTGAAGTCTTCATCAGCGGGTTGGCAACAGATCAGGGTGACTGGGATGCTGAAAACAACCTCCCTATGCTCCACCCCCTCATACTCCACCCCCCTAATGCTCCACCCCCCTCATGCACCACCTCCCTCATGCTCCACCCCCTCATACTCCACCTCCCTCATGCTCCACCCCCTCATGCACCACCTCCCTCATGCTCCAACTCCCTCATGCTCCACCCCCCTCATGCTCCACTCCCTCATGTACCACCTCCATCATGCTCCACCTCCCTCATGCTCCACCCCCTCATGCACCACCTCCCTCATGCACCACCTCCCTCATGCACCACCTCCCTCATGCTCCACCTCCCTCATGCTCCACCTCCCTATGCTCCACCCCCTCATGCTCCACCCCCCTCATACACCACCTCCCTATGCTCCACCCCCTCATGCTCCACCCCCCTCATACACCACCTCCCTCATGCTCCACCTCCCTCATGCACCACCTCCCTATGCTCCACCTCCCTCATACACCACCTCCCTCATGCTCCACCTCCCTCATGCTCCACCTCCCTCATGCACCACCTCCCTCATGCTCCACCTCCGTCATGCTCCACCCCCCTCATTCACCCCTTGAAAGGTGAATTTTAGGGCTGTTTTGAAGGAGGCCAAAGAGGTACATGTTTTGAGGGCAGGAGTCAAACAGTTCCACCCTTGGGGTGGGCTATTCCCTTTAGCCCACGGGAATAGGCAGAGCAGCAGGTGGAAGAATGATCTGGACAGAGTCTCATTTCCTGTCATTTAATGCGATGATGATGATGATGATGATGATCCCATCATGTCCGCTGGACATTGCTGTGCTGCCTCTGTTTAAGGACAGGCAATTGAATGAACCTCAGAGAGGCAGAGATAAAGATGAGGGAGCTCTCCCACGTAACAAGAACTGGCTGGCAGAGACTGATCAGTGAGAAGCAGTCAGAGACGAAGGAGCAGCGCTGTAAAACACCTTCACACAGGAAACAGCGACTCCCTGATGAGGAACCAGACAAATCCAGACCATAATGAGATGTACGCTGTGTGTTCACTTTTATATGTTCAAATAAAGGAGTCACTCAGGGTCCTATTATGGGCTGTATGTTCAGACTGAATGTCTATAAGCCTACGAGCTGTATTTCAGGAATCATTTTATGTTTTATCTCTCTCTCCATTTCCTCTGCTGCTCTCTGTTAGCGTGAACTTTTCTGCCTGCTGTGCTGCCCACTCTGTCTCCCACTCCCTTTGAATGTTACGTAAGCTCTCGAGGATTTCAAAAATCAGTGAAATTGGTGAAACATTGCAGTCACGGCTCGTGCAACAGCAACGGCCGGTATCCTGAACAACTGGAAGGCGGTGTACGGTTTATTCCCTTCCCTAAACCGTAAACCAATTACGAAAAATGACTCAGTTGGATCACACAACCAGTGCTATTAGCGTTGGGGCTTTCGCTGTGTCAGGTTTAATGTAGCTGGCCTAATATTTGCATCTCTTTTGCACACTAACATTATCGTGACGGATGAAAATGCTGATCAAAATGTCCCTGAAAACCAGGCTCCAAACTTCCCAAAACAAACTCATTCGGCTACTCCTCAATCTGGGGCCCATGACCCACCTTCTTCCTGGACATTTTGCTAGCCTAAAATGGCTCAGGGTAGAAGACAGGGTTAAACAACTCAAAATGGGATTGGCATTTAAAATAGTCAATGCAGCTCTGCCCTCAGTCCCCTCAACCCTGCATACCTGAATAAACACCTCCAGAGATTTAGTGACACCCACAGCCACAACACTAGAGGGAGCTCAAACAACAACCTGATTACCCCCTCCTATAGGACTAACATGGGTAAATCATCTTTTTACAATACTGCCCCCCAAGGGTGGAACTGTTTGACTCCTGCCCTCAAAACATGCACCTCTTTGGCCTCCTTCAAAACGGCCCTAAAAATACACCTTTTAGGGGGACAGAAACGGAGATAGTCATCACGACTCTCTCCGAATCAACCCCCCCCCACCCCCTTTTTTTGTCCACCTACGTTGCACATATTAATTGCCTTAGTAATTTATTGTAATTTATGTAATTTATTGTCATTCATTGTCATTTTGCATCAGTGGTGTAATTTATTTTAGATTAATTGTTAGTTTGCATCGGCGATTTAAAATCATTTTATTTTTATTTTCCTAATGTTACGTTGCATCAATTGAGTTATTGAATATTGGTTTTATTTGTATTTGTATTGTTAAATTTGTATTGTTAATTGTGGATGATTTATGTACGAAGGACTTTCAACGGAAACAAGACCGCAAGGGCTTTTTTGAAATGCTCCTCTTAGACAGGATGTTTGACTTTATTTGTACTGTAATACATGCTACTGTGTGACTGTACTTGTACTGTAATACATGCTACTGTGTGACTGTACCTGTACTCTAACATTCTATCAAATAAATATATTCATTCATTCATCTATCACAGCGTTTATAGCTAACGGCTACTGGCTACAGCTAGCGTTAGCCTCCCACACAACTGAAAGCATTTGTGAACTTTTAGCTTTACTCGCTTGTCACGCAGGAATAACGGCACTCAAACATCCACGGTGACAACGCTGTCGATGAAACATTTGTGTTTAATCTACAAATTAGCTAATTATCATCTGGCTGGATGGGGTGTGTCACAGAGAGGCCAATTGTTGTGTCCTTGGGCAAGACACTTCACCCACATTGCCCGTGTGAATGTAGTGAGCGAGTGAATGTCGGCGGTGGTCAGGAGGGCAAATTGGCAGCCTCGCTCCTGCCTGTCTGCCCCAGGGCAGATGTGGCTACAATAGTAGCTTCACCACCACCAAGTATGGAGTGAATGAATAATGCAGAATGTGAAGCGTCTTTGTGTGCTTTGAAAAGCGCTCCATAAAACCAATGTATTATTATAATATCAGATCTGGATATTTTATGGTAATCACTGTGGCAGCTAAAGAGTTAAGATGTTAAATACTCCATTACGTTCACCAGGTGTTGGTTAAACGTGTCTAACAGTCATTTGGAGCAGCACAGGTATCAGAAAGGAAAACAGCTGCCTGCTGCTGCTGGAAACAATCCTGATGGGAGCAGCCCGTCCCCCTCCTAACTGGATCTACACCGTCCACACGGGGATCTGGATCAGCACCAAAAGGTTCTATCTAGATTGTTCTTGGTATCTTTATACACCAACCATGAAAAGCAAAAGTGAATCCGAGTTGATGTGTTTGGCTGACTTTTGAATCCATAAATGGGTTTTAATGTTAAAAGTAAATATATTTTCCTGACCTTTCTGAACCAGAACCAGAAGACGTGTTTCATGATGGTTCATATCGGACCCCTTTATGGGGGGGGGGGGGGAATCTAGATTATGTTTGTATCCAGACAGGAATCCGGAACGCTTTCATAATTTAATGGGACCCGAGTTCAACCGGTAGTTTATCGTGTGAATCTGTTCTTCTGCCGCGTGAATAAACTTTATTTCTGTCCTCACACAGTCTCAGCAACGACCTCGGATCGAAGGTGATGCTGTGACTTGACAAATGGTGCCTCAAGGTGAGTAAGATTTAGAACTGCCACTATCAGAGGGTAAATACACATAACGAGGGGTAAGTGGGGGGCGGGGGGGCAGGATGAGATCAGTCTAACTTTAAAAGATGCTCTAGAGCCATGTCGGATGATTTGGCAATAGCATTAATAGAAAAATGGCAAACTCTTTCCATGCACAAATCCTCATGAATCAGAGTGAATAATATGCAGGCAGTGCCTGCTGATAGTATCTCCATGGATCATCGTTTGGGATCCCCTGATTGGCTAAAAGCCTTAGCATGCTGAGGCTGCGTGTCTGTTAAATTAAATATATTCATTCTATTCTCAGTTCCTGTCAGGCAGCCAGCAGCCAAACATGTGGCTGCTTCACCAGCCACCAGAAAAAGATGGAGGCTAGTGTGTGTGTGTGTGTGTGTGTGCGCACACTGAGCGTATACGCTTGAGGGCGATCAAGGAGAGGTCGAGAGATGAAGCAGGGTTTGTGGGAGCGTAGACGAGTGATTGTGTAGGCGTGTCTGTGCGTGTCTGTGTGTGAGGAGGGGGGGGGGGGGGTAGCAGTGTCACAGAATGAGCTTTTGTGAGAGACAGAGGAGGGGGGGGGGGGGTGAATGACTTAGTGTGTGTGACATTCAGCGACATTTCAGTGTCTTTACTGGTGGACCGGTTCCAGAGAGGTGAAAAGGTTTTGTGTTTAGCAACAATACGTTATTGATCAATTTCAGATATTAGTGTATCGGCGCTTTAAGCGTCCGCCAGTGAGGCAGCCGGCCCGTAGCTCACACACCCTCTGCTGTGGGACCGAGTGAAGACCTTGGAGGCCACCTCCCGGGTCTCATTCCAGGAGTCTGGGATGAGACGTTTCATTATCAGGCAATGGAAGAAAGATGCCTTCACAGCCACGGACACCCAGATGAATGGCATCCCATAATAGAGAGAGGTCAGAGAGGGATTATAGCGGCGCATGGCGTTAGAGAGGGGCGGCTATTTTGGGCTATTGTTGAGGGGGGGCAGGAGTGACCTCTTATTATTGACTTCTGGGCGTGGAGAATCTTTGCATAAACACTAAAGTATTTACATTATTAGAGTCTCCAGATTCCTAAAACACAAACCGTTATCCTGTGTTTAAAACCAAACTGTGTGATCAGATCAAACGCGCAGCAAGTAAAATCTGCATTCACCACAGAGCATTCATTAGATACTACGGGAAGCCGTCGTCCAGGGGTTCGAATCCCGACTGACTGAATGGGTGAATGTGAGGCTCAAAGGTCACATATTCTACCCTTTTTCCACAAGTTAATGCAGTACTCAGGTACTTCTATGAAATATCTGTGACCGTTTTGGTGAAACATCAAACAGATGCTGCAGGACAGCGTCCCTCGTTTCTGTCTCAAACAGATACTGCAGGACAGCGTCCCTCATTTCTGTCTCAAACATGCTGCAGGACAGCGTCCCTCATTTCTGTCTCAAACATGCTGCAGGACAGCGTCCCTCATTTCTGTCTCAAACAGATGCTGCAGGACAGCGTCCCTCATTTCTGTCTCAAACACGCTGCAGGACAGCGTCCCTCGTTTCGGTCTCAAACAGATGCTGCAGGACAGCGTCCCTCGTTTCGGTCTCAAACAGATGCTGCAGGACAGCGTCCCTCATTTCTGTCTCAAACAGATGCTGCAGGACAGCGTCCCTCGTTTCTGTCTCAAACAGATGCTGCAGGACAGCGTCCCTCATTTCTGTCTCAAACAGATGCTGCAGGACAGCGTCCCTCGTTTCTGTCTCAAACAGATGCTGCAGGACAGCGTCCCTCGTTTCTGTCTCAAACAGCTCTGTCAGAAACGCTCTAAACCCGAAAGCAAAAGTACATTCATAGCGAGCACGCTACCATGGTAACCATGAGGGACGGTTTTAGCACACAGGAACGTTTTCTTGACAAATTTCGCCGGAACATTACCACAAAAAATAAAGTTGATCCACTCTTCTCTTCTTCTTGGACTCATGCAGGAGACAGAGGGAGAGTGTCTCTACACACACACGGCGCAATGACTACACCTTTCGGCTCAGCTCTCTCTTCACCGTGACGGATCGGCGCAGCGTCGGCAGCATCGCGGACGCTGCGCCGAATCTCTGTCTATCTCCCGCTCCATGAAGCGTCTTGTTCAAAGCGTTCACCACACACTAAAACATTTTCATTTTCGCCGGAACATTACCACCAAAAATAAACTTTATGCAGGGAAAATACCGTAGAGCGTGGACGGGCAGACACGGGGACGCAGGTACAGCTTGTGCACATTTTCCCCTCCTGACATCAGAAGGGGAGGGATTTCTTCCAGTCATGTTTCAGGAGGTGATTACAGACCTACCCAAACTACGAAGGATTGGCTGGATGGTTTGTTTTGCTGTTTTGGTTTGATAATGACCCAAAATCACCATAATAGTGTAGAAACATGGGAAAGTGAGCTTTTCATAATGTGTCCCCTTTAAACTGATGTAAATTTTATTTTAGTCTGTCAACACACAACATTATTATAGTAAATTATGTTTGTTTCCTTTTTTCCCCAGCAATTTTTCCACCTCCAATTATTTTTTATGTGGTTTTGGGGACTGTTCATCCCTCCTGTGTCGGGGAGAGAGTTGCACTTGCTTATTATCATTATCACTTATTATTTGCTTATATTATGTGTATGTGACTGTATCTGGAGTGGGGGGACTGGTGTCCCTGCTCCATCAGGGACACCAGTCACACAGAGGTTCTGCCGTTTGGATCGTGACTTCAAGTCCTCCACAGCCAGCTGCAGCTTTTTGTACATCTGGGTGGGGGGTCTCCACCTTGGACTCCAGTGGGGTAACTTCGGGCCGCGGCGCCTTCAGGTCATCTGAGTGGGAAGTGGGGGGCTACTTCCACGGCAGAGATGCTAGCTGTGTGTGCGGCTACGGTATCGGTGATCTGCCATGGCAGTATTCAAAGAGTTGATGAGTTACATTTCTGCAGTTTTTCTAGTTCACCGACGAGCATGTCAACTGTTAGCGGTCGGGCTAACATCTGCCTTGTCCATCCATCCGTCCAGGCCGGGTCGCGGGGGCAGCAGCCTAAGCAGGGAAGCCCAGACTTCCCTTGCCCCAGTCACATCCTGCAACTTTTCCGGGGGGGGGAAACTGAGGCGTTCCACCACGGTTCCACCCAGCCACCCTGCGGAGGAAACTCAATTCGACTGCTTGCATCTGGGATCTTGTCCTTTTGGTCATGACCCAAGTCTCACGACCAGAGGTGAGAGTCGGAACGCAGGTTGATCGGTAAATCTCGAGCTTCACGTTTTGGCTCAGCTCCTTCTCCACCACGACAGACCGATGCAACGACGACGCGACCGCATCCCCCTCCTGAAGCGCTGGACGGATTGCCAGAATTTCTTTGAGGCCGACCGACTGCACAAAACAGAATAATTATTTCACAGCTCCGCCTCCCGGTGCAGGAAGGTGCACGGTTAAACAGCAGGTGTCCGAAGCTCACCAAAAACAGAGGCAGCCAGAGAGGCCTCACGATGACGCGACGATGAATGAGCTTCATCGCTTTCTGTTCTCTTCCTCCTCCACTAATTCTGCCTCTTTCTCTGTTGGTTGTAGCAGCTCATTAGTGCTAACGAGTCCATGGCAGGCTGCTCTCTGAGGCTTATTGATGATGGGGGCAGAGCTGATTGACCTCATCCAGACATTCCCAAACGGGTTTCCGTGTTTCCTTTCCTCTGCTGTTGCTAAATCTAACCAGCCCTCGCTGGTTAGTTGTCCAGTGCCGCTACGTTTAACTCAATGCATAATTTGTTTCCAGTTACTCCTCCCCCTGGGGGGGGGGGTCATCCACGGTCATCCACCAGCAGACTAACGCTTGACGAGGCCATCAGTAATTTAGTGTAGAGACGGGGTGGTGATGCCAGTGGGACGGCGTCTGTCTCGTGCTGCTATGGGACGGGACATCATCGGTCTCCATGAAGCTCGGGGCCCAAAGCAATTAAGCAGTTATTACAATGTCGACGATCGTGCTATAGGTTATAACACTCTAGCACGGCCAGATGCATGCATGATTGGATGCATTTGAATTATTACATTTTTGAAATGCCAATATGGCATGCTGATCAGATGGAGGCACTGTTTTGGAACATGTCAGCCAATCTTATGAATAAAGCTACATTTGAACAAATGCAGGCGTGTCAATAATGATGCCAACTTTCACAGTCATTATCCTCAATGATTTAATGACAGTAGTCCCTCATTTTCCGCGGGGGTTACGTTCTAAAAATAACCCGCAATAAGCGAAATCCGCAATGTAGTAATCTTTATTTTTTTTTAGTTATTATACATGTACATAAATATTTTAAGGCTGTGAAACCCCTCACCACACACTTTATACACGTTTAACAGTCAGGCATTAACCTAAATAGATTGTTTCAGTATTATAGAATGAAACCAAAGATCAAAACCTTTTCAGAACGAAACATTTGTTTGAGAAATATAAATATAAAGTACGTACAGTAAACGTTTTCCTGTTAATAATGTTAAGGCGTGCAGGTCGAGGAAAGAGCCGCTTGGAGTGCAGAAGAACAAATATTCTACTCGTGCTGTCTTTAGCCTCTCATGCTGCTTTATTGGATAGCTTAGCACAGCAGAACGGCAGCGCGGCTACATGTATCAACAGGAAGAAACGAAACCCAAAAGGGACGTGACGTTTATGCTCCTACAAAATAAAAGCCTCTTTTTACCGTAGAATAAGAGCGCTATAAAACAAACGCTTAACAAATAAACATGATAGCTTTTAGAAATACCGAATTTAATTTTAATGATCAACCTACGAGGTTGAACACATGAGAAGTTATTAATAGCAACTTGCGCGTATTTCACAGTTCCTCCGACCGCGCCCCTTCGTCTTGCGCCGCTTCAAGGCACGTTCAAGTGCAAAAAATAAAATCTGAAATTGCATTAAAAAAACTCTGCGAAGCAGCAAAGTCTCGGAAGATGAACCGCATTATATCGAGGGACTACTGTAGAGTGTATTTACTAGATGGATCAGACTGAACCGCTACACACCATCAGGTCTGAGCGTTGCTGGCCATTACCATTCAGCCTGCCGAGGTTTTTCCTGAGGATCCTTGTGGCACAGTAGAAATGTGAAACTGTGGCTGGACTGCAATGAAATGAGCTTCTCTATTCCTGCGACAGGGAAGATCTCGTGGTTCCAGCCATCTGTGGGAGATTTTTAACACAACCGGGGTGCGAAATGAAGTTCTACCAAAGCTG
Organism: Brachionichthys hirsutus; assembly: GCF_040956055.1. Taxonomy (NCBI): domain Eukaryota; kingdom Metazoa; phylum Chordata; class Actinopteri; order Lophiiformes; family Brachionichthyidae; genus Brachionichthys; species Brachionichthys hirsutus. Next base: position 2,404,633 of record NC_090910.1, read on the forward strand.
CAAATTAGCAATCCGGTACTGCGAACAGGCGATGCTGTTTAGACTGAAGAAACACCTGAAATGTGAAGACAATGGGGACCAGGTAAAATCTCCATTCTTTATCAGCCACCAGTCGTAGCCTTGGGTTACTGGAACTATTACAATGCGTACTACCACTGGTGCTACTAATACTACTGGTACTGGAACTACTCCTACTGTCCTGGCCTTTTCTTATGGATAATGCGTGCAGAAAACATTCATCTCACCAAATGTGTTAAACTGCGGATTGTGAGGAAACAAGTCAAATCTAGCAAGATGTGTTATTACCAGAGTTTTACTGAAAATGCTCCAGAAAAGATGCATCAGCAGAAACTCACCTGGCAGCCGCCGGACTGATGGCTGAAGCGACTCACTGACAGGTCGAGATTTGGAGTCATGACTTTATCCTCTAATTCCCCGGACTCTGAATACGAATTGGACAAATAAAGTTTGACTGACAGAGGAATTTAAATAATGTTTTGCTGTTTCAGTTAAAAACACCTTCTGCAAATAAAGAAGCTGTGAGTGGTTATTTATGTCGTAATTTAATTTGATGTGAGGAAATGATTGAGCAGTTCATTGATTGAGGAGGGCATGAGAGGGTTGCTGTGAATGTTCATGGATTCACTGGACTTGAAATGAAAGTCAGCCAAAGGAGGCAGCCATCGGCATTCTAATCAGAGGGGAAGGCCTGGACTTTGAAGGGTAGAAATTTCCCAAGAGAGACAGCAATGTTTGAATCCAATGTCCCTTTGGATTAAACACAAATTATAATTCGAGACAGTGATGTGATTAGAAGGAGCTCGACCTCTCTCATATTGAAGATTACCCAAGAGAGTCAACAAGTAAAGACAGAGGTCTCGTGTTTGTTTTAGGATTAGCACATTTCTATTAGTGCCTGTTAGCTGTAGAAGAAAGGAAATACACACAAAATCACTTTTCACTTTCATTAAAAACACTAAACAACTTTATATATTATTTTATTTCATATGGTGATAAATAGTAAAAAAAAAAAAAACTATTAAAAAAGTTCTGGTATTATTCTTATTATTATTTTATCTGGCATACCGAGCAACCAATAGAGGGGTTTGTCTGTTTCTAAATCCCCCACAATGCATTGCGGGCGGCCATACTTGAAGGCTGTGTTTACACACTCAGTGTTGTTGATTGTTCGTCCAGTGTGCTATTATAAACTGTCACAATCGCAGTGGGACAGAAATAAGAGCTTTTATCATGTTTTTAAGGTTTATTCTTGGCGGGGAAGCGGCAGAACAGAAGAGGGAACGGCGAAGGAGAGCCTGGATCGCTGCAATCCACCGATCTGATGTGCCTTGCTAACTGTAGCCTTTAGCATGGTCGTGAACATTCCTTTACCTGTGACTCTGAGAGAGCTGAGAGTCAGATAAAAACACAGCTCTCTGAATAAAAGACAAAATATACAGAAAAACCAACGGAAACCATTCAGCTGCTAAAATACTAATAAAATGCTTCGTGTTTGCTACGATCATTTTAGGCAAGTTATATTAAGAAAATGTCAGCTAGATATTGATGTAATATCATCATAAAGGAAGCCCACATTCCATAATAAATCGATGTATCTGTTCTAAAAGTAGTTTGGATTATGTGAGCAGAGCTGGGTTTATGCAGACAAACACAAACATCATGACCCATCCAAAGCTTTTACTCTTTGAAAGTCCTTCAAAGAGTAAAATGTGCTGGTTTGAAATATTAAGTATTGTATTAAGTTTGGGTAGGAAACATCAGCGAACATCAGGGATCATGAAATGATCCTTACTCCACTCTTGACTTGTCGATCTTGTGAGGATCTTCGCCTCATTCACAGCCGTTTTGTCCTTGTAACTATTAAAAGACTTTTTGTCAAGTAACTCGGTATACTTTGGGAAAAATTACACGTTATTATTATTGATCGTCTCTGTAAACGCTGCCCACAAATATGGCCGGCGGCGTTGCATTGTGGGATGCTACGAAAGGACGAACCTCTCTATAGCTGTACGGTCTGATATCAGCATCAGCCAATAACGTAAAGTGTCCTCTGCCCTCTGGGTGCTACTCAGAGACGCAGACCGAGACAGAGCGCTGCGTGTGGTGGTGAAGTTGCCGTGCTAGTAACAGCCTTTTTGAGGATAAATAATTGGATATTGGTAAGAAAATCGAGCTCTACACTCGCCAAACATTGTTATGTTGCATAATAATGACAACCCGTTTGTTAAACGTTAAGATATTGACAGTCGGAAAGCTGCGAACACAAGAGAGCTTGTTTCAAGGCTATAATGATTGCCAATGGTTCATTTTCAGTTGATACTAAATAGTACTTGAAGGTTTGTGTATATTTTGTGCACTTCATGCACTATTTTGTACTATTTTTATGGTGTATATTTATGCAATCGGTGTACTCTTTGTGGTATTTTTAATGTGCATTTTCTATGCACTGATACATTGAAAGATACAAACTAAAATACTCATTATTAAATTTGAACTGTTTTATTTGGTTTATTAGTAATTTGGTAACGTGAAAAAATCTCTGTCTCGTCTCGTCTGTCTGTCTGCTGACTTTTTTTCTTGGATCCGCTGCCTGCTGCACTACCGACAACTAAAATCAAGGAATTGAAGAAATATCAAATATTTTCATAATCAAAGCATGACTTGCCCAGATGGGACCTTCTCGGTGGGCTACACAAGGGATGCATGGGGCAGGTGGAGGGTTGTCTGTCTCGCGGTCCTCTCTGTGGAAGACCTAGAAGATATTTGGCTATTTGGCTTATTGGTGGTGGGGCATCTGGTAATTGGTTTGGCGTTGCCCTGGTGTACCAGAGCGTTCCCTATCTCATTGTATATCCACTATGCAATGACAATAAAGGCTTTCTCTTCTTTCTATTCTATTCTAAGTCTCCAAGACGGCGGCTTTCAAAGTTCTTGATAAATTGCTTTGGGATCTGGATCGAGAACTGTCCCGTGAGCTCACGGCTTGAGCCGTGGAAGAACGGCAGAGACTGGATATCATCTTGTGACAGTTCTTAGACTTAGAGGGACTTAAGTCTCACCTCGGCTCCCAAAATGAGCATTAACTGAGGACCAACTACCAAATTGGATCAAGCTAAATTCCCCTGTTTCGGCTGGAAATTGGGAAAATGTTCTGCTCTCTGGTCCCCCCAGACCAGCTTTCTGGCATTAAAGCTGATGTTTTGTAACGGATGGATGCTCTGCAGTGTCTATGTTACAGTACTGAGCCACTTTCACTGTGAAATTCATTTGTATAGTAAAGATTTTTACCCAGACAGAGAGTTGTTCTAACAAAAGAATCTATTCTAAACTAATTGGCAAATGTTTGGATGCCAACTAAGCTTCATCTGACAGACTGAGAAACACTTTGGATGTTGCACCCAATCACTATCTTATCCTCCTCCCTTGTCATTTAAGGTAATTCTGTGAAAAAGGGGAAATTAATTGAATACTGCAAGACATCGCGCCAGCAGCATTATCATGAAAAGCACACACCAACTATCACCCCAGGACTTTAGTCCAGTCGTCTGGGGTAAGCAGCAGCACCTGATCCACCTACTTTACTTCCCTGTGTGCTGAGCCTAATTTCACACGAGGCTAAAAGCGTAGAGACGTAAATTATCCCCACTCTGACAAGTCTGAAGTGGACGATAGAAACTCGATAGGATTAGTCAAGATAGAGACAATAGCAGCTTGGATCATTAGACCGGCACCTACGTGGCTCACAGACTGACTTCCTGTATGCCAGCAGGACATTCAGGTCAATGTGAGCAATTAAACAGCAAAACAAAATTGTGCAAAGGCAGGCAGGAGATTGAAATAATCCATACATTTTCAATGTACTGTAATTTACTGACCCAACTGTGACAGAATTATGTTGTAAATTTGAAATCATGTTTATTTTGAGGCTACAATGTCATTCTAAAATACAACTGTGCAGCTGAAGCAGCAGCCAGTAAGTTTAGACGGAAAGGTTTTACAGTGCGTGTGGGACGTCTCCAGACTCTGCAAGGCAATGTTTTCTTCCGGAAACAACAGGCAGAAGTAGCGGCTACTCATTCATCACATTGTGAACAGGCATGCTGGTATAAAAGCCGAAGCCATCAAAGTAGGAGGAGAGGAGTCCGTCCTGTCAAAGCCTCCCCGTCACTATCTGGGAGAGGAAATGTGCTGAGCCTGGTGGAAGCTGAAGGTTAAAGCCAGTCATCCTGAACCGTACAGTTAATTTAGAGCGTGGCAGCCTGGACCCCTGGAGGGCAGCAGATAAAGGAGGGGGGGGTGGGGGTGCAAAAAGACTTCATGCTTTATAGAGGTCTTACTAAAGCACTGAAAAGCGTGGCAGAGAGACCCCCGCTGTGTGGCCGGTCCACCCTGTCCTCCCTTTTAGGAGTCTGTCTGCTCCTTCATCAGTGACACCCACTGGCATGAGTGAACTGAGCAACCCTCCAACCATCTCTATGAAGAGTCCGGATGACTCCCGACGACACGCCGCTGTTCTGCTGCACCCGGAGCCGTTTGTCACCGCAGCAAACCGCCATGTTAGCCGTGTTGTAGCATTGTGGCGCTTCTATATCCCATTGAGTGTCTCATTCATTGTTACCCTTGCTCATCACTCTCTCTCGGTACGACTGTGGCCTCTCGGCGTGCGGTGCAAAATCCATCCAAATCAAATGGCTGTGAAATTGGGTCGGAAATTAATTTACGTGTCTGTCCAGGCGGGGTAAAAACCAAAACAGGGTTCAGTGGGATTCAACGACAGGCTGCTCTGATGAGACCAGGCGTTTGGGAGAGTTTCTCATTAAGGGGGGGGGGGGTATAAAAGCGGTCCTTCACTCATTATAGAAAGGCCACATAGCAACACTACGACCTGCTAAACCTTTCGTCCATCGCTAACTTTAGAAGTGTTTTTTCTGCAAATGAAGAATGTTGTTGAGAACAGCTGTAACGACATTCTGTGTGTGTGTGTGTGAATGGCGATAAAGTTTATTGAACTTTGAACACGAGGACGCACTCATTACCTCATTAAGCGTTGTTGGGTAGAAAAGACTCTCATGATTTCCCAAGTGGACTCACCGTCCCCCGAGGGAACCGTTGGGGGACGGTGCATTGTGGATTGGGTGTCAGTGATTGGTCTGTCGTGGTGAAGAAGGAGCTGAGCAGAAAGGCGAAGCTCTTGATTAGAGAAGGCATTCGACATTCGACCGTGATCCTTGGCGAGTCCTGTGGGGGGTGCTCCGGGAGTATGGGGTGTTGGACCCCCTGATACGGGGTGTCCGCTCCCTATATGACCGGTGTCAGAGCTTGGTCCGCATTGCCGGCAGTAAGTCAAACACATTTCTAGTTCGGGTTGGACTCCGCCAAGGCTGCCCTTTGTCACACATTCTGTTCAGAACTTTTATGGACAGAATTTCTAGGGCGTTGAGGAGGTCTGGTTTGGTGGTCACGAGCTTTGGGTAGTGACCGAAAGAACGAGATCGCGGGCACAAGCGGCTGAAATGAGCTTCCTCCGTAGGGTGGCTGGGCTCTCCCTTAGAGATCGGGTGAGAAGCTCAGTCATCCGGGAGGAGCTCGGAGTAGAGCCGCTGCTCCTCCGCGTTGAGAGGAGCCAGAGGAGGTGACTGGAGCATCTATTCTAGATGCCCCCTGGACACCTCCCTGGGGAGGTGTTCCGTGCACGTCCCACCAGGAGGAGGCCTTGGGGAAGACCCAGGACACGCTGGAGAGACTATGTCTCTCAGCTGGTCTGGGAATGCTTCAGGATCCCCTTGGAAGAGCTGGAGGAGGTCTGAGGGAAGTCTGGAAGTCCCTGCTGTCTCTGCGACCCGGCCCCCGATAAGCGGTGGAAGATGGATGGGATCACACACACACACACACACACACGTACAAACACACACACACACACACGCACTAAGAAGGAGAAAAACACCCACAGAGTCCTCACTGTTGCCAAGAATTGGTTCAGCATTCACACTTGGCTTCTGCTGCCGACAGTGTGTGTGTTTCTTTTCATCTTGTGTGGTCTCTCTCTCTCCCTCTCTCTCTCTCTCTCTCTCTCTCTCTCTCCAACCTTGGAGAAGAATTAGATGCACTTGCATCATAAATGCTATTATTTACGGGAATCTCCCGTAAACATCGGTGTCAACGGCAGAACATCATCATCAAGTGTTTAGGAGCTAAACCCTACTTATGATTATAGTTCGGTATAATGCAGGGCATATACTGCAGGATTAAATGAATGTTATATATTGTTCATATACAGTAATCCCATGACAAGAGCTGTCCAGCAGTAGATTACAAATAAAAATAAAGAGATTATCAGGTGAAGTTAATAAATGAATAAAAAACTAGAAAAGCACTCAGAGAGCCCAGACCTCCCCAAGCAGCTCGTTCCCCTCCTAACTGGATCTACACCGTCCACATGGTGATCTGGATCAGCACCAGAAGGTTCTAGATTGTTCTTGGTATCTTTAAACACCAACCATGAAAAGTCAAAGTGAATCAGAGTTGATGTATTTTTAACTGATTCTTGAATCCATAAATGGGTTTAATGTTAAAATGTAATAATTAATGTAATTCTGGATCCGATCCAGATGACATTTGCTGATAAGGTTGAGACCCCCCCCCCCTACATGACTGTACCATAAATATTGATCAATAAAATATAAATATTGAAGTTCCATTTACTGCAATGCTAAGAAAAATTTCAAAGTGATCCATAATCCAGGATCTCCTCTGGATCATCACTGAAATGTAATCATCATATTTCCAACATGTCCTGATCCGTCCAGAACCTTATGAGTTAACTCGCTGACAGACGGACGGACAAACAAACACTTCATTTCATGACCTCCGCGGCCCAAACGCATCCTAATCCTCGATCTCAAACGTTGGCCAGATTAGTTACGTAAATATATTCACTGATAAAACAGTAAACATTGATATGAAACAATCTGTTCAACGGTAGACTGTGAAATGATGCGTTAGCCGTTCATGACGCCGGCTACATTGAGTTGACCTCGAGGGTTTCACACGCAGTCGATCTCAATGTGTTCTTTCTGTGAAGGGTTTGCTATTAGAGCGCAGCACTAGTGAAGGTTCTGGTTGTTCCTTCGTCTGTGACTGATGGAGCACATCGAGTCCCACCCCTGCTCAGGGCTCTACGCGGATCCTGCTCTCATGGCCTGCCCTTGCCAGATTATGCTTCCACCTCAGTTCATGCTAGTCTTGCGTGTCCCTGTGTCCTCCTGTCCTCTGGAGGGCAGGCCACTGGTTCACTGATCTATATCGAGTCTGTTCCTTGTATTTAATCGTAGTGACGCCAGCCCGTCCTTTGTTGCATTCAGTTCACACACATGGGCGGTACATCTTAAACCTCCAAAATATAACGAAGACAAAATGCTGGAGGAAAAATATATATATACTGGACTGGGCATTTACTTTTGTCTCCCATTTGGAGGGAGGTGGGTTCTTGATCTTTACTACAGCTGGCCAGCAGGGGGCAACTTCATTTGGCCTTTATTTAATCAGGTAAACCCGATCGAGGACCAATTCTCATTTAAAACAATGACCTGATTCACATATGGGCAGCTGCCATTCCCTTGTCTCTATCCATCCGTCCATCCATCCGTCCATCCATCATGTTGTGGACAAGATCTTTTATCCACCTTGCGGGCCACAGGTCTGTTGGAGCCTATCTCAGCTCGGGGGGGGGGGGGGGGGGGGGGGGGGTGCCAGCTCATTGCAGGGCTCTTTCTGTATTCGTATAAAGAACATTGTATGTTTGGAAACTGAAGCAATATGAAGAGAAGCTTATTTGTGTAACTTACGAGAGATGATAAATCAGACACATTTCATTAGGGGAAAGGAAACCAGGCAATATTAACATATAAAATAATACAATAAGCAAAGACGAACAGTTTAATTAATAGTTCAGTCAAACATGAAACCACAAAAGATAAATCTGTTCATCGTAGAGAAGCGGGATGCAG